>NC_139217.1:461294260-461435322 GCF_055691185.1 Crinia signifera
TCAGACGCAGGCCCTCAGTGGCACAGTGGCATACAGTAGTCACTAGTACTGGGCAGCACAGAAGCAGGCCCTCAGTGGCACAGAGGCATACAGTAGTCACTGGTACTGGGCAGCACAGAAGCAGGCCCTCAGTGGCATACAGTAGTCACTGGTACTGGGCAGCACAGAAGCAGGCCCTCAGTGGCATACAGTAGTCACTGGTACTGGGCAGCTCATACGCAGGCCCTCAATGGCACAGAGGCATACAGTAGTCACTGGTACTGGGCAGCACCGAAGCAGGCCCTCAGTGGCACAGTGGCATACAGTAGTCACTGGTACTGGGCAGCATCGAAGCAGGCCCTCAGTGGCATACAGTAGCCACTGGTACTGGGCAGCTCAGACGCAGGCCCTCAATGGCACAGAGGCATACAGTAGTCACTGGTACTGGGCAGCACTGAAGCAGGCCCTCAGTGGCATACAGTAGTCACTGGTACTGGGCAGCACAGAAGCAGGCCCTCAGTGGCATACAGTAGTAACTGGTACTGGGCAGCTCAGACGCAGGCCCTCAATGGCACAGAGGCATACAGTAGTCACTGGTACTGGGCAGCACCGAAGCAGGCCCTCAGTGGCATACAGTAGTCACTGGTACTGGGAAGCACAGAAGCAGGCCCTCAGTGGCATACATTAGTCACTGGTACTGGGCAGCACAGAAGCAGGCCCTCAGTGGCATACAGTAGTCACTGGTACTGGGCAGCACCGAAGCAGGCCCTCAGTGGCATACAGTAGTCACTGGTACTGGGCAGCACAGAAGCAGGCCCTCAGTGGCCTACAGTAGTCACTGGTACTGGGAAGCACAGAAGCAGGCCCTCAGTGGCATACATTAGTCACTGGTACTGGGCAGCACAGAAGCAGGCCCTCAGTGGCATACAGTAGTCACTGGTACTGGGCAGCACCGAAGCAGGCCCTCAGTGGCATACAGTAGTCACTGGTACTGGGCAGCACCGAAGCAGGCCCTCAGTGGCATACAGTAGTCACTGGTACTGGGAAGCACAGAAGCAGGCCCTCAGTGGCATACAATAGTCACTGGTACTGGGCAGCACAGAAGCAGACCCTCAGTGGCATACAGTAGTCACTGGTACTGGGCAGCACAGAAGCAGGCCCTCAGTGGCATACAGTAGTCACTGGTACTGGGCAGCACAGAAGCAGGCCCTCAGTGGCATACAGTAGTCACTGGTACTGGGCAGCACCGAAGCAGGCCCTCAGTGGCATACAGTAGTCACTGGTACTGGGCAGCACAGAAGCAGGCCCTCAGTGGCATACAGTAGTCACTGGTACTGGGCAGCACAGAAGCAGGCCCTCAGTGGCATACAGTAGTCACTGGTACTGGGCAGCACAGAAGCAGGCCCTCAGTGGCATACAGTAGTCACTGGTACTGGGCAGCACAGAAGCAGGCCCTCAGTGGCATACAGTAGTCACTGGTACTGGGCAGCACAGAAGCAGGCCCTCAGTGGCATACAGTAGTCACTGGTACTGGGCAGCACCGAAGCAGGCCCTCAGTGGCATACAGTAGTCACTGGTACTGGGAAGCACAGAAGCAGGCCCTCAGTGGCATACAGTAGTCACTGGTACTGGGCAGCACAGAAGCAGGCCCTCAGTGGCATACAGTAGTCACTGGTACTGGGCAGCACAGAAGCAGGCCCTCAGTGGCATACATTAGTCACTGGTACTGGGCAGCACAGAAGCAGGCCCTCAGTGGCATACAGTAGTCACTGGTACTGGGCAGCACCGAAGCAGGCCCTCAGTGGCATACAGTAGTCACTGGTACTGGGCAGCACCGAAGCAGGCCCTCAGTGGCATACAGTAGTCACTGGTACTGGGAAGCACAGAAGCAGGCCCTCAATGGCACAGAGGCATACAGTAGTCACTGGTACTGGGCAGCACCGAAGCAGGCCCTCAGTGGCATACAGTACTCACTGGTACTGGGCAGCACCGAAGCAGGCCCTCAGTGGCATACAGTAGTCACTGGTACTGGGAAGCACAGAAGCAGGCCCTCAATGGCACAGAGGCATACAGTAGTCACTGGTACTGGGCAGCACCGAAGCAGGCCCTCAGTGGCCTACAGTAGTCACTGGTACTGGGAAGCACAGAAGCAGGCCCTCAGTGGCATACATTAGTCACTGGTACTGGGCAGCACAGAAGCAGGCCCTCAGTGGCATACAGTAGTCACTGGTACTGGGCAGCACCGAAGCAGGCCCTCAGTGGCATACAGTAGTCACTGGTACTGGGCAGCACCGAAGCAGGCCCTCAGTGGCATACAGTAGTCACTGGTACTGGGAAGCACAGAAGCAGGCCCTCAGTGGCATACAGTAGTCACTGGTACTGGGCAGCACAGAAGCAGACCCTCAGTGGCATACAGTAGTCACTGGTACTGGGCAGCACAGAAGCAGGCCCTCAGTGGCATACAGTAGTCACTGGTACTGGGCAGCACAGAAGCAGGCCCTCAGTGGCATACAGTAGTCACTGGTACTGGGCAGCACAGAAGCAGGCCCTCAGTGGCATACAGTAGTCACTGGTACTGGGCAGCACCGAAGCAGGCCCTCAGTGGCATACAGTAGTCACTGGTACTGGGAAGCACAGAAGCAGGCCCTCAGTGGCATACAGTAGTCACTGGTACTGGGCAGCACAGAAGCAGGCCCTCAGTGGCATACAGTAGTCACTGGTACTGGGCAGCACAGAAGCAGGCCCTCAGTGGCATACAGTAGTCACTGGTACTGGGCAGCACAGAAGCAGGCCCTCAGTGGCATACAGTAGTCACTGGTACTGGGCAGCACAGAAGCAGGCCCTCAGTGGCATACAGTAGTCACTGGTACTGGGCAGCACAGAAGCAGGCCCTCAGTGGCATACAGTAGTCACTGGTACTGGGCAGCACCGAAGCAGGCCCTCAGTGGCATACAGTAGTCACTGGTACTGGGAAGCACAGAAGCAGGCCCTCAGTGGCATACAGTAGTCACTGGTACTGGGCAGCACAGAAGCAGGCCCTCAGTGGCATACAGTAGTCACTGGTACTGGGCAGCACAGAAGCAGGCCCTCAGTGGCATACAGTAGTCACTGGTACTGGGCAGCACAGAAGCAGGCTCTCAGTGGCATACAGTAGTCACTGGTACTGGGCAGCACAGACGCAGGCCCTCAGTGGCATACAGTAGTCACTGGTACTGGGCAGCACAGAAGCAGGCCCTCAGTGGCATACAGTAGTCACTGGTACTGGGCAGCACAGAAGCAGGCCCTCAGTGGCATACAGTAGTCACTGGTACTGGGCAGCACAGAAGCAGGCTCTCAGTGGCATACAGTAGTCACTGGTACTGGGCAGCACAGACGCAGGCCCTCAGTGGCATACAGTAGTCACTGGTACTGGGCAGCTCAGACGCAGGCCCTCAGTGGCATACAGTAGTCACTGGTACTGGGCAGCACAGAAGCAGGCCCTCAGTGGCATACAGTAGTCACTGGTACTGGGCAGCACAGAAGCAGGCCCTCAGTGGCATACAGTAGTCACTGGTACTGGGCAGCACAGACGCAGGCCCTCAGTGGCATACAGTAGTCACTAGTACTGGGCAGCTCAGACGCAGGCCCTCAGTGGCACAGTGGCATACAGTAGTCACTAGTACTGGGCAGCTCAGACGCAGGCCCTCAGTGGCACAGTGGCATACAGTAGTCACTAGTACTGGGCAGCTCAGACGCAGGCCCTCAGTGGCACAGTGGCATACAGTAGTCACTGGTACTGGGCAGCACAGAAGCAGGCCCTCAGTGGCATACAGTAGTCACTGGTACTGGGCAGCACAGAAGCAGGCCCTCAGTGGCATACAGTAGTCACTGGTACTGGGCAGCACAGACGCAGGCCCTCAGTGGCATACAGTAGTCACTAGTACTGGGCAGCTCAGACGCAGGCCCTCAGTGGCACAGTGGCATACAGTAGTCACTAGTACTGGGCAGCACAGAAGCAGGCCCTCAGTGGCACAGAGGCATACAGTAGTCACTGGTACTGGGCAGCACAGAAGCAGGCCCTCAGTGGCATACAGTAGTCACTGGTACTGGCAGCACAGAAGCAGGCCCTCAGTGGCACAGTGGCATACAGTAGTCACTAGTACTGGGCAGCACAGACGCAGGCCCTCAGTGGCACAGTGGCATACAGTAGTCACTAGTACTGGGCAGCACAGAAGCAGGCCCTCAGTGGCACAGAGGCATACAGTAGTCACTGGTACTGGGCAGCACAGAAGCAGGCCCTCAGTGGCATACAGTAGTCACTGGTACTGGGCAGCACAGAAGCAGGCCCTCAGTGGCATACAGTAGTCACTGGTACTGGGCAGCTCATACGCAGGCCCTCAATGGCACAGAGGCATACAGTAGTCACTGGTACTGGGCAGCACCGAAGCAGGCCCTCAGTGGCACAGTGGCATACAGTAGTCACTGGTACTGGGCAGCATCGAAGCAGGCCCTCAGTGGCATACAGTAGCCACTGGTACTGGGCAGCTCAGACGCAGGCCCTCAATGGCACAGAGGCTACAGTAGTCACTGGTACTGGGCAGCACTGAAGCAGGCCCTCAGTGGCATACAGTAGTCACTGGTACTGGGCAGCACAGAAGCAGGCCCTCAGTGGCATACAGTAGTAACTGGTACTGGGCAGCTCAGACGCAGGCCCTCAATGGCACAGAGGCATACAGTAGTCACTGGTACTGGGCAGCACCGAAGCAGGCCCTCAGTGGCATACAGTAGTCACTGGTACTGGGCAGCTCAGACGCAGGCCCTCAGTGGCATACAGTAGTCACTGGTACTGGGCAGCACAGAAGCAGGCCCTCAGTGGCATACAGTAGTCACTGGTACTGGGCAGCTCAGACGCAGGCCCTCAATGGCACAGAGGCATACAGTAGTCACTGGTACTGGGCAGCACCGAAGCAGGCCCTCAGTGGCATACAGTAGTCACTGGTACTGGGCAGCACAGAAGCAGGCCCTCAGTGGCATACAGTAGTCACTGGTACTGGGCAGCTCATACGCAGGCCCTCAATGGCACAGAGGCATACAGTAGTCACTGGTACTGGGCAGCACCGAAGCAGGCCCTCAGTGGCATACAGTAGTAACTGGTACTGGGCCGCTCAGACGCAGGCCCTCAGTGGCACAGAGGCATACAGTAGTCACTGGTACTGGGCAGCACAGAAGCAGGCCCTCAGTGGCATACAGTAGTCACTGGTACTGGGCAGCTCAGACGCCGGCCCTCAGTGGCACAGAGGCATACAGTAGTCACTGGTACTGGGCAGCTTGGTAACAGCTCGATGTGCGAGATCATGAAAGCGATGGAAGGGAGGATGACTTGCTCGCCATGAGGTAAGCGCACAGGAGACGGCGTCAGATCTTCACACCACCACGGCTGACAGGAGGATACTGAAACCTTTGAAGCATCACTTGACTTTCTAGACAGACTGTCAATAAGCAGAAGACACTTTGGAGATTGCAGAACAAAATTAGATTTCATCACGGCGCAGAGTTGGGCCTGTGCCAGACGCAGGCAGGAATCTCATACCGATGTGAGTGCATCACTGAGCGGGGTCAGCAGAGTGCTGCTCTCTGAAGTGAGTACGCAAAACCTATCCATCAAACTGATACAAGACACATGCTGTGGACTATAGAGCCCCATTTACCAGTGATTTATTCATTAACATCGCCTGCTTGCAAGACATCATTACCGGCCTCGTAAATTAAGTGCAATTGCTGTAGGTGAAGACTAATTCTTACGTTACCCAAATGGCGCGTCGACGATTTATAATACATGGAGGACGCTGAGTGACCCCGACATCTGCCGCACCCCCTCTGTGTCAGCACATCATTGAGGGGTTACCAGCCGTCTGGTTAAGATCTGCAGTCGCTTCCAACCATGTCAATTTTAATATCAGATATTTATGTTGGATGAATCAGATTGACCTAACTTTCATATGTAACGTACAGCGTGTATACATCAGTGCATTGCTCTTTGGATTGATCAAAGTCTTATTTGTTACTGGAAATTTATTTAAATCAAAGCGAAAATAATGTTGACAGTCCCGATTCCACTGACAGTGTATCGCCATCGCTGGGGGGGGGTTTGGCATACACGGGGTGATTAAAGCCCCATTTCTGAGTGATCTGACTACATCGCTCAGAGGTGGAGCACAGATTTCTCCATGTGTATCCCCCCCCCCAGCGACGGCGATGTGCAGTCAGTAGAATCGGGACTGATGCATAGAAAGGGGGAGGGGCCTCGACAGGAGGGCGTGGCTTCACAGTAATGCCTCAACCGCAAGCCATGGCGAAGTCACTGCTTTTTTACACTATCACTGATCAAACATGCATCTTCTACAGTGGGATCATTGAGCCGGGTACAGGTTGTTCATGTCACGTGTCGGCCTTTTGACTGTTGACCTAGGCATTGTCGACCTAATGATCCCATTCCCATTGAGCCTGATTCAAAGTTGATCACAAAGAATTTTTTTCTTTTGTGGAAAAAAACATGCTGCACTTCAGGTGGGGCAGATGTAACATGTGCAGAGTGAATTAGATTTGGGTGGGTTATATTGTTTCTGTGCAGAGTAAATACTGGCTGCTTTATTCTTACTCTGCTATTTAGATTTCAGTTTGAACACACCACACCCAAATGTAACTCTCCCTGCACATGTTACATCTGCCCCACCTACAGTGCAGCACGGTTTTGTCCATTAGAGAAAAAAATATTTTCAGAATTAATCCTTTTATTATCTGAAAAAAGAAGAAGAGAGCAGTACCAAAAGGTTGTATAAATACTCTGCACTGCTGGAGGCATTGCACTGCATACGGGATCACAGTTAGGAGCTAATCAGTGGCGTAACTATAGGACCGCAGACCCCGTGGTCGCTGGGAGGCACTGTGTAAGTGCAGGCGCCGAGGGTCTGCGGGGCTATTGTAATGCCGCTGTGCTGTGGCCGGGACCAGCAGATTTACCTGTCTGCGCAGCGGTCCCGGCTCCCCTCCTGCCCTGGCTTCTGCAGTGCTAAAATGAAAATAGACCATCATAAAATATCCGTCCCCATAGAGCAGACAGTTCTCTAAAACTGTCTGCTGTATGGGGGCGGACATTTTGTGATGGTCCGTTTTCATACAAGCAGAAGCCAGGGCAGGAGGGGAGCCGGGACCGTAGACAAAATCTGCGGGTCCCGGCCGCAGCACAGCGGAGGGTAAGGCATGGGGGCAGGGGTGCATGGGCAGTGGCAGGGGTAGGGGTAGGGGGGTTGTTATATTTATGGGGGGTTTTAGAGAATTTGCAATTAGCGTGATCATTGAATGGGTATCATATGCATCACGCACGCCAGGGCCCAATTAGCGAAAGAAAACGCGTATGCATGGTAAACACAAAGGTCAATGTTTACTGACAGGAAGCAGGCGTTCTGGGAGTGTCAGAAAAAATTCAAATGTGTCCAAGCATTGAAAGTGAGGGTCTGTGACATCATCGCCGGTCCTGATCAGGGTGACTCTGTCGCAGATTAGTGTAGAGGTCAGAGCTACGAATGCGAGTATCACAATCGCCAAGGTGTCCGCAGGGGTAGGGGAGGAAGCTGGTAGGGGGCAGCAGCAGGGGAACGCTCAGCATCGATGCTTGCTCGGGTGGCTGACATCACATGTTACTTTTCGGCCATCAATGGGGATGTGGGGGGAGGGGGGGGTCATTCGGCGTGGGCTCTTGGTTCTTAGATATGATGTCCATTCGTTCATTACAGAGCGAGTGTAATGTGATAGTGTATGCGACTGTTCAATATTACTGCTCCGACTATACAATGACTTATGCTGAGACCTGAGAATAATGGCTGCGTGGAAACGATTCATACGTTATTTACAGGGAGGACAATCATCGCTTGTGACAGGAGCCCAGATGTGTTCTCTGTGACAGGAGCCCAGCTGTGTTCTATGTGACAGGAGCCCAGATGTGTTCTCTGTGACAGGAGCCCAGATGTTTTCTCTGTGACAGGAGCCCAGATGTGTTCTCTGTGACAGGAGCCCAGATGTGTTCTCTGTGACAGGAGCCCAGATGTGTTCTCTGTGACAGGAGCCCAGATGTGTTCTCTGTGACAGGAGCCCGGATGTGTTCTCTGTGACAGGAGCCCAGATGTGTTCTCTGTGACAGGAGCCCAGATGTGTTCTCTGTGACCGGAGCCCAGCTGTGTTCTCTGTGACAGGAGCCCAGCTGTGTTCTCTGTGACAGGAGCCCAGATGTGTTCTCTGTGACAGGAGCCCAGCTGTGTTCTCTGTGACAGGAGCCCAGCTGTGTTCTCTGTGACAGGAGCCCAGCTGTGTTCTCTGTGACAGGAGCCCAGCTGTGTTCTCTGTGACAGGAGCCCAGCTGTGTTCTCTGTGACAGGAGCCCAGATGTGTTCTCTGTGACAGGAGCCCAGATGTGTTCTCTGTGACAGGAGCCCAGCTGTGTTCTCTGTGACAGGAGCCCAGATGTGTTCTCTGTGATAGGAGCCCAGCTGTGTTCTCTGTGACCGGAGCCCAGATGTGTTCTCTGTGACAGGAGCCCAGCTGTGTTCTCTGTGACAGGAGCCCAGCTGTGTTCTCTGTGACAGGAGCCCAGCTGTGTTCTCTGTGACAGGAGCCCAGCTGTGTTCTCTGTGACCGGAGCCCAGATGTGTTCTCTGTGACAGGAGCCCAGCTGTGTTCTCTGTGACAGGAGCCCAGCTGTGTTCTCTGTGACAGGAGCCCAGCTGTGTTCTCTGTGACCGGAGCCCAGCTGTGTTCTCTGTGACAGGAGCCCAGCTGTGTTCTCTGTGACAGGAGCCCAGATGTGTTCTCTGTGACAGGAGCCCAGATGTGTTCTCTGTGACAGGAGCCCAGATGTGCTCTCTGTGACAGGAGCCCAGCTGTGTTCTCTGTGACCGGAGCCCAGATGTGTTCTCTGTGACAGGAGCCCAGCTGTGTTCTCTGTGACAGGAGCCCAGCGGTGTTCTCTGTGACAGGAGCCCAGATGTGTTCTCTGTGACAGGAGCCCAGCTGTGTTCTCTGTGACAGGAGCCCAGCTGTGTTCTCTGTGACAGGAGCCCAGCTGTGTTCTCTGTGACAGGAGCCCAGCTGTGTTCTCTGTGACAGGAGCCCAGCGGTGTTCTCTGTGACAGAAGCCCAGATGTGTTCTCTGTGACAGGAGCCCAGCTGTGTTCTCTGTGACAGGAGCCCAGCGGTGTTCTCTGTGACAGGAGCCCAGATGCGTTCTCTGTGACAGGAGCCCAGCTGTGTTCTCTGTGACAGGAGCCCAGATGTGTTCTCTGTGACAGGAGCCCAGATGTGTTCTCTGTGACAGGAGCCCAGCTGTGTTCTCTGTGACAGGAGCCCAGATGTGTTCTCTGTGACAGGAGCCCAGCTGTGTTCTCTGTGACAGGAGCCCAGATGTGTTCTCTGTGACAGGAGCCCAGCTGTGTTCTCTGTGACAGGAGCCCAGATGTGTTCTCTGTGACAGGAGCCCAGCTGTGTTCTCTGTGACAGGAGCCCAGATGTGTTCTCTGTGACAGGAGCCCAGCTGTGTTCTCTGTGACAGGAGCCCAGCTGTGTTCTCTGTGACAGGAGCCCAGCTGTGTTCTCTGTGACAGGAGCCCAGCTGTGTTCTCTGTGACAGGAGCCCAGCTGTGTTCTCTGTGACAGGAGCCCAGCTGTGTTCTCTGTGACAGGAGCCCAGCTGTGTTCTCTGCGACCGGAGCCCAGCTGTGTTCTCTGCGACAGTAGCCCAGATGTGTTCTCTGCGACAGGAGCCCAGATGTGTTCTCTGTGACAGGAGCCCAGCTGTGTTCTCTGTGACAGGAGCCCAGCTGTGTTCTCTGTGACAGGAGCCCAGATGTGTTCTCTGTGACAGGAGCCCAGCTGTGTTCTCTGTGACAGGAGCCCAGCTGTGTTCTCTGTGACAGGAGCCCAGATGTGTTCTCTGTGACAGGAGCCCAGCTGTGTTCTCTGTGACAGGAGCCCAGCTGTGTTCTCTGCGACCGGAGCCCAGCTGTGTTCTCTGCGACAGGAGCCCAGGTGTATTCTCTGTGACAGGAGCCCAGGTGTGTTCTCTGTGACAGGAGCCCAGCTGTGTTCTCTGTGACAGGAGCCCAGCTGTGTTCTCTGTGACAGGAGCCCAGCTGTGCTCTCTGTGACAGGAGCCCAGATGTGTTCTCTGTGACAGGAGCCCAGCTGTGTTCTCTGTGACAGGAGCCCAGATGTGTTCTCTGTGACAGGAGCCCAGATGTGTTCTCTGTGACAGGAGCCCAGATGTGTTCTCTGTGACCGGAGCCCAGCTGTGTTCTCTGTGACAGGAGCCCAGATGTGTTCTCTGTGACAGGAGCCTAGATGTGTTCTCTGTGACAGGAGCCCAGCTGTGTTCTCTGTGACAGGAACCCAGATGTGTTCTCTGTGACAGGAACCCAGATGTGTTCTCTGTGACAGGAGCCCAGATGTGTTCTCTGTGACAGGAGCCCAGATGTGTTCTCTGTGACAGGAGCCCAGCTGTGTTCTCTGTGACAGGAACCCAGATGTGTTCTCTGTGACCGGAGCCCAGCTGTGTTCTCTGCGACAGGAGCCCAGATGTGTTCTCTGTGACAGGAGCCCAGCTGTGTTCTCTGCGACAGGAGCCCAGCTGTGTTCTCTGTGACAGGAGCCCAGCTGTGTTCTCTGTGACAGGAGCCCAGATGTGTTCTCTGCGACAGGAGCCCAGCTGTGTTCTCTGTGACAGGAGCCCAGCTGTGTTCTCTGCGACCGGAGCCCAGCTGTGTTCTCTGCGACAGGAGCCCAGGTGTATTCTCTGCGACAGGAGCCCAGGTGTGTTCTCTGTGACAGGAGCCCAGCTGTGTTCTCTGTGACAGGAGCCCAGGTGTGTTCTCTGTGACAGGAGCCCAGCTGTGTTCTCTGTGACAGGAGCCCAGCTGTGTTCTCTGTGACAGGAGCCCAGATGTGTTCTCTGTGACAGGAGCCCAGATGTGTTCTCTGTGACAGGAGCCCAGCTGTGTTCTCTGTGACAGGAGCCCAGCTGTGTTCTCTGTGACAGGAGCCCAGCTGTGTTCTCTGTGACAGGAGCCCAGCTGTGTTCTCTGTGACAGGAGCCCAGATGTGTTCTCTGTGACAGGAGCCCAGCTGTGTTCTCTGTGACAGGAGCCCAGCTGTGTTCTCTGTGACAGGAGCTCAGCTGTGTTCTCTGGGACTGGAGCCCAGATGTGTTCTCTGTGACAGGAGCCCAGATGTGTTCTCTGTGACAGGAGCCCAGCTGTGTTCTCTGTGACAGGAGCCCAGCTGTGTTCCCTGTGACAGGAGCACAGCTGTGTTCTCTGTGACCGGAGCCCAGATGTGTTCTCTGTGACAGGAGCCCAGATGTGTTCTCTGTGACAGGAGCCCAGATGTGTTCTCTGTGACAGGAGCCCAGAT
Source organism: Crinia signifera (assembly GCF_055691185.1). Taxonomy (NCBI): domain Eukaryota; kingdom Metazoa; phylum Chordata; class Amphibia; order Anura; family Myobatrachidae; genus Crinia; species Crinia signifera. The sequence continues at coordinate 461,305,676 of NC_139217.1, forward strand.
GTGTTCTCTGTGACAGGAGCCCAGATGTGTTCTCTGTGACAGGAGCCCAGATGTGTTCTCTGTGACAGGAGCCCAGCTGTGTTCTCTGTGACAGGAGCCCAGATGTGTTCTCTGTGACAGGAGCCCAGCTGTGTTCTCTGTGACAGGAGCCCAGATGTGTTCTCTGTGACAGGAGCCCAGATGTGTTCTCTGTGACAGGAGCCCAGATGTGTTCTCTGTGACAGGAGCCCAGATGTGTTCTCTGTGACAGGAGCCCAGCTGTGTTCTCTGTGACAGGAGCCCAGATGTGTTCTCTGTGACAGGAGCCCAGCTGTGTTCTCTGTGACAGGAGCCCAGCTGTGTTCTCTGTGACAGGAGCCCAGAAGTGTTCTCTGTGACAGGAGCCCAGCTGTGTTCTCTGTGACAGGAGCCCAGCTGTGTTCTCTGTGACAGGAGCCCAGATGTGTTCTCCGGGATTAGGCAAAGCTGAATGTGATTAGAGGGGTCACCAAATATCTTGAGATCTTAACATTAGTCTTTAGGTACATCATTAATTGCCATGAACCATTGCACACAGGGGGTTATTCTGGTTGATTTGCAAGGCTGCAAATTTGCAGCCTTGCAAGTCGACCAAACCCCGCCTTCCGAATGGTGGCCTGGTCACCAATCATTCGCAAAGGCAAATTCACACACACAGGGCATGTGGATGGTTGTTACACGGGAACATCCATTCGCAGCCTGCTGGGATCTGCCCCATCATCCGATGGTCGCGACCATCGAATGATGGCGAAGGCTCGCGCATCTGTAAGGTTGCCTCCGAGCAACCTTACAGATGCGTCATGGTCAGGCTGGCGCGGTGTAAGCGCTATGCTCTCTACCCTCAGTCAATGCAGCAGGAGAGCAGGGCCGCCAATAGGGGGGTTCGGTGGGTACAGCTGGCCCAGGCCCCTGGATGGGCACGGGCAGCTCATTTTGCCCACCGCAAACCCCCCTCCCCGACTGCCTACGCTTTACTCAGTACCAATCAGCCAATCAGAGCGGCTGCCGGTACGCGTGCTCTGATTGGCTCACCAACCGGTGCTGCATTTTTATTGGCCGCCGGCATCCTGAGTTGAAGGCGCCTGCGCTCCAGGACCTCCGGGCTGAAGCTCAGTGGAAGAGGAGGTTGGAGAGCCGGAGCCGGGTTACGGTAAGTCAGTTGAAGAGAGGGGGCCCGGACTGGAAATGAGTCCCGGGCCCCCAAATTCCTGATGGCAGCCCTGCAGGAGAGCCCTGAGCTCTGCCATACTGAAGAATCTTTATCCACAGCCACCGCAGAGATACAGACTATTATCTTCACACACTGAGCGCGCCTGGAAATGTTTGTGTTCAGTGGGTGTGATAGCGCACTGCTGTGTTTATATTCGGAAGGCCGGCGATGACTGATGCCGGCTTCCTGTAACACCAGTGAGATACAGTTTAATCTCTGAAGTTCACTGAATTTAATGAAGTACAGCCTTGCAGACACGGTGGTGACTGACTTCTGTTACATAGGAGATAATATCATTATACACTCACGCTGCCCAATCACCTGCGATGACGAAACATTTAATAATTTAGCTAAACCGTAAGCTGCGGTGGGCAAGGAAAATGTACCTGGGAAGGTCACGCAAAGCGCTGCGCACTACCGTATGCCAGTGGTGTGGCTGCAGAGGCGGGGCTGCAGCACAGTTAAAAAAATAAGGGCGGTACAAAAATTGCCACCAACTGCCTTTCCAAACTGACTTAGTGGCAGTAGGTATGGCTCTCCTATTTGAATTTTGAACTGTCTGGTAGCCCCCCCTCTGGATCCGTCACTGCCGTATGCCAGTAATAATGAATGAAAAGAGATGTTTGCAATAGCGATCATTTAAGAGCAGTTTCCACGGCTCGTTACCCGGGTTTAACCCGCTAAAAGACCAAATCACGCCAAAGCGTGTGAGCAGCGCTAAATAAGGTGACACACACCAAGTTACAAATGTATTAATATTTTACTTAATAATATTAAAATTAGAAAACGTATATTGGGGTACAATACAAAAATACAAAATTGCACAGTAAAAACAATATAGGTACCATAGAAAACAATTCCTCACATCACAAGCTGGGATAAGTATGACTGTAATGAGTCCAGTGTAGGACAGGAAATATGTATCACGTGATAATACGGAAGCGGGGAAGAAAAAAGAGAAATTTTTTTTGGTTTACAGGTAAGTGCACGTTACCATTTGGTGGGCGATCTGTGTAGTAACCACGGGTGGTAGTTGGAATCCTCACCCGGGTAGATGATGATTGGTGGAGAGTGCTGTCGATTGGCTTCCGCTAATGATGTAACCCCCTGTAGATTATTTGATATTCTTTTTCGGGGGGGGGGGGGGGGGGGTTGGATTACCCCAACGATTTTCCAATAAGCGGTGCCCGCCAAAGGGTCGACAGGAATAACTCGGAAAGATTGTGGAGCAATGTCCTCCTGTTAGAGATGGCAAGCTGGAACCACGCCGCTGGATGTCTTCCAGGAGAGACCGTAACCACCAAACACAATTGAAGGACTGCGATGATAAGCAGGGTATTTCAAATAGATGAATCCGTGGATCAACGTGTACCGATGGAGGAGTCAATCAAAATACAGTGTCCCACACTTGGAGTGAAGAACTGGAGGTCTGCCTGACGCGTTTCACTGCCAACTGCAGCTTTATCAAAGGTCTTAACCCGCTAAAAACCCTGCTTGGTAAGAATCACTAGGCCCGGGTTTTTTACTTGGTCACCATTTCCAATGACAAAAATCACGGGTCGGTGCATGTTAGCGTGCAAAAACCCAAGATTTTTAAGTCGGTGGAAAACCAGAGTGTCTTCTGGTCCGCATGAGGTTACATAAACTAACCTAATATTCTATGTAAGACGTGTCCTGAAGAGAACGAGCGCTGGAATCCTGCTGTTTGCTGCTATACATTACCCCCTGGGCACAGCTCAATTAGATAACAAGTAACAAGCAAATGCTTCGATATCAGATCCTGCTGCTGCTACATACCTGGCATATTCCCCTGCAGACTATTCCAGCTCCTAAGACGTCACTGCATACCTGACATGAGACGAGTATTAGGGTATAAAGTGCCACATCTTGGAATGGGAAGCCTGAGATCCTGGGATTTGTAATATCATTATTGTTTAATATTAGTGCCTGGAACGAAAAATCAGATGCTGCTCTTAAAGGAACCCAAAGCTTTCTCTGTTCGGCCCTCTCTCAACCAATCAGAGAGAAAGACAAGTGCACAAAGGTTATGAGAGGTAGATGGGAATACAGTTGTTTCAATGGTGCATAGTGGAACCAGAATCGGGTGAACAGGGCAAAGCTCAGTTGCGTCACAACCTCATGGCGCAGCACTTCGGGGTCACAGAGTCGGACCAAAGCGCAAGATTGGGGTATCTGCAGAGAGCTTCAGGACCCCGGGGGTTATAATTTTTGGGCTGGGTGTAGCCTTCACTCCCGCCATGGTTGGTACTGATGGCAAGAGTAGATCTAGAGCCCTGATCGGGCCTACCCCTCCCTCACATAACATATCATTCATGGCCACTGGCGCTGGTTGCGGTATATCAGTGCAGATTACAGTTCCGTCACAGCGCCTATCCCTCGCTGGCTTCCCAAGAACGCATTGTTACGACCCAATAAAGCCACTTTAACCATAGCTGGAGATGCAACTGTATGGCCGGACTTGCACACGCTCAGATGCGTAATGCGCGAATGCTCACGATACAGTAGATCCCGCAGCCGCCACCGGCAGTCGCACGCTCAACTCTGCAACAGCCGCTGAGTTATCAATGCCTCCAATAGTTTATAAAATAGTGACTGCTTCAGCAGCGGAAGGCTCGGTCTATGGAATAGCAGTAAAAAATCTATTTCCGAATAATTGAACAGTTACCACGTGGCGAATGGTATCCGGACCCTGGGTCAACCATGTCTAGGTCGTCATTTTTTTGTAGCCGACATGTGCCGACGGGCGGTATTTAATGCCCTACCATACAGTAGGGTGTGGTGGGAGAATATATTACTGTGTCTAGCGTAGCGCGGCACCGAGCCCGAAGCATGGCGGGTGTAGCGAGGGGACGCGGTACATGTTGACTGTGTTGACATTTGGGACAAAAAAACAAGGAAAACTTGTGTTGACCTTTTGATTGTCGACCTTCCTATTGCCGACCTAAGGCTTGTGTCGACCTTTCGACCATGTCAAACTTGGGTGTGTAAACGATTCATAGGTGTCGACCTATTCCCTGCTGAGCAATGGTGGTCGACCAAGTAATTTTCGACCTAGACATGGTCGACAGAATATACCATAATCTGGCGAATACCAGCCCCTCCAGTAGAGAGCACACTGTACCAGCCCCTCTACAGAGCACACTGCACAATCCGATCCAGTACAGAGCACACTGCACCATCAGATCCAGTGCAGAGTACACTGCACCAGTCCCTCTACATAGCACACTGCACCAGTCCCTCTACAGAGCACACTGCACCATCAGATCCAGTACAGAGCACACTGCACCATCAGATCCAGTACAGAGCACACTGTACCATCAGATCCAGTGCAGAGTACACTGCATTAGTCCCTCTACATAGCACACTGCACCATCTGATCCAGTACAGAGCACACTGCACCATCCGATCCAGTACAGAGCACACTGCACCATCAGATCCAGTGCAGAGTACACTGCACCAGTCCCTCCAGTAGAGAGCATACTGTACCAGCCCCTCTACAGAGCACACTGCACCATCCGATCCAGTACAGAGCACACTGCACCATCAGATCCAGTGCAGAGTACACTGCACCAGTCCCTCCAGTAGAGAGCATACTGTACCAGCCCCTCTACAGAGCACACTGCACCATCCGATCCAGTACAGAGCACACTGTACCAGCCCCTCTACAGAGCACACTGCACCAGCCCCTCTACAGACCACACTGCACCAGCCCCTCTACAGACCACACTGCACCAGCCCCTCTACAAAGCACACTGCACCAGCCCTTCTACAGAGCACACTACACCAGTCCCTCTACATAGCACACTGTTCCATCTGATCCAGTACAGAGCACACTGCACCAGCCCCTCTACATAGCACACTGCACCAGCCCCTCTACAGAGCACACTGCACCAGCCCCTCTACAAAGCACACTGCACCAGCCCCTCTACATAGCACACTGCACCAGCCCCTCTACAGAGCACACTGCACCAGTCCCTCTACATAGCACACTGCACCAGCCCCTCTACATAGCACACTGCACCAGCCCCTCTACAGAGCACACTGCACCAGTCCCTCTACATAGCACACTGCACCAGCCCCTCTACAGAGCACACTGCACCAGTCCCTCTACAGAGCACACTGCACCAGCCCCTCTACAAAGCACACTGCACCAGCCCCTCTACATAGCACACTGCACCAGCCCCTCTACAGAGCACACTGCACCAGTCCCTCTACATAGCACACTGTACCATCCGATCCAGTACAGAGCACACTGCACCAGCCCCTCTAAATAGCACACTGCACCAGCCCCTCTACAGAGCACACTGCACCAGCCCCTCTACAAAGCACACTGCACCAGCCCCTCTACATAGCACACTGCACCAGCCCCTCTACAGAGCACACTGCACCAGTCCCTCTACATAGCACACTGCACCAGCCCCTCTACATAGCACACTGCACCAGCCCCTCTACAGAGCACACTGCACCAGTCCCTCTACATAGCACACTGCACCAGCCCCTCTACAGAGCACAATGCACCATCTGATCCAGTACAGAGCACACTGCACCATCAGATCCAGTGCAGAGTACACTGCACCAGTCCCTCTACATAGCACACTGTACCATCCGCTCCAGTACAGAGCACACTGCACCAGCCCCTCTACATAGCACACTGCACCAGCCCCTCTACAGAGCACACTGCACCAGCCCCTCTACAGAGCACACTGCACCAGTCCCTCTACATAGCACACTGCACCAGCCCCTCTACAGAGCACACTGCACCATCCAATCCAGTACAGAGCACACTGCACCAGCCCCTCTACAAAGCACACTGCACCAGCACCTCTACAGAGCACACTGCATCAGCCCCTCTACAGAGCACACTGCACCAGCCCCTCTACAGAGCACACTGCACCAGCCCCTCTACAGAGCACACTGCACCAGTACCTCTAGAGAGCACACTGCACCAGCCCCTCTACAGAGCACACTGTACCAGCCCCCCCACAGACCACACTGCACCAGCCCCTCCAAAGACCACACTGCACCAGCCCCTCCAAAGACCACACTGCACCAGCCCCTCCACAGACGACACTGTAACAGTCCCTCTACATAGCACACTGCACCAACCCCTCTACATAGCACACTGCGCCAGCCCCTCTACAGAGCACAGTGCGCCAGCCCCTCTACAGACCATACTGCACCAGCCCCTCTACAGACCACACTGCACCAGCCCCTCTACATAGCACACTGTACCAGCCCCTCTACAGACCACACTGTACCAGCCCCTCTACACTGCACCAGCCCCTCTACATAGCACACTGTACCAGCCCCTCTACAGACCACACTGTACCAGCCCCTCTACACTGCACCAGCCCCTCTACATAGCACACTCTACCAGCCCCTCTACAGACCACACTGTACCAGCCCCTCTACACTGCACCAGCCCCTCTATACTGCACTAGCCCCTCTAGAGGGCACACTGCACCAGCCCCTCTACATAGCACACTGCACCAGCCCCTCTACAGAGCACACTGCACCAGCCCCTCTACAGAGCACACCGCACCAGTCCCTCTACATAGCACACTGCACCAGCCCCTCTACAGAGCACACTGCACCATCCGATCCAGTACAGAGCACACTGCACCAGCCCCTCTACAAAGCACACTGCACCAGCACCTCTACAGAGCACACTGCATCAGCCCCTCTACAGAGCACACTGCACCAGCCCCTCTACAGAGCACACTGCACCAGTACCTCTAGAGAGCACACTGCACCAGCCCCTCTACAGAGCACACTGTACCAGCCCCCCCACAGACCACACTGCACCAGCCCCTCCAAAGACCACACTGCACCAGCCCCTCCAAAGACCACACTGCACCAGCCCCTCCACAGACGACACTGTAACAGTCCCTCTACATAGCACACTGCACCAACCCCTCTACATAGCACACTGCACCAGCCCCTCTACATAGCACACTGCGCCAGCCCCTCTACAGAGCACAGTGCGCCAGCCCCTCTACAGACCATACTGCACCAGCCCCTCTGCAGACCACACTGTACCAGCCCCTCTATAGACCACACTGTACCAGCCCCTCTACACTGCACCAGCCCCTCTACATAGCACACTGTACCAGCCCCTCTACAGACCACACTGTACCAGCCCCTCTACACTGCACCAGCCCCTCTACATAGCACACTCTACCAGCCCCTCTACAGACCACACTGTACCAGCCCCTCTACACTGCACCAGCCCCTCTACATAGCACACTGTACCAGCCCCTCTACAGACCACACTGCACCAGCCCCTCTATACTGCACTAGCCCCTCTAGAGGGCACACTGTACCAGCACAATGCACGTTGCCAGACTAGACAGAGCACTTGATACTGCAATAATATGCTGCAAGAGAGAACATCGGCATCTCCGCGGTACATGGGCAAACGAGCCGTCATGAACATCTCACTGAAGAGTTGTTACAAAAATAAAACTCCCTATTACTTGCATCTCCCACTGGCAGCGCTGGGAATCTGGCAGGCTTCGCATGTAACAATTCTCATAAATTACAGTTTACTAAACAGAAATGCAAACAGGCCACAACAATAAAGCCCTTTAGTATACATTGTGCACGCTGCTATGCATGTAGGTGCCAAACAAACATGTTTCCGAGCCAGCGGATGAGTTAATCCATACACGGGCCCTAATAGGGAAGTGAGATAAGGAGATTTTGATCCAAAACAAAGACGCTTTCAGGACAGGCTCATTGTGTGATATATATATATATATATATATATATATATATATATATAGTAACTTGTTTTATGGCATTGAACGTTTTACCATTGCTTTGTCATGAGGTGCGGTGAGGCCAATGGCTGGGAAGGCACGGCCAGATTTATGCACACAAATCTGTATGAGCTGGTGGTGCGTTTTTAACTATAAAATTATCAGAATAACACAAAGATGATATATATTAATACAAAGACTACATTTATAATTTATATTATATATAATATTTTAATCCTTTTTATACTCAAAACTCTCAAGTGCAATGAATTAGGCACTTGGGGGTTGTCCCAGTTGCCCAGAACCCCCCCCCCCCCCCCCACCTTCAGCAGACTGACCACAATAGCAATAGAACACGCTGCAATACGATTTGACAGAGCGGCCGCCAAAACATGGACAGAACAGAACATGAGCAATGGACCAGGGAGCAGCTGCCAGGAAGGAGAGACAGGAGCCTTACCAACAGCCAGATTGCTTACAGTATATTATAGCCCCACTAACTGTATTAATTAGAATTTATTCTTATTAAGCACTATCCTATATAATAAAAGGCTAACACTGCTCCTCACCTGAATTCAAGTGTTTTGTGCATTGGCGGCCCCTAGAGGCTGCCTGATGGAGCGATTTAAGTGTTGCTTCGTTTAGCTGCATTGCTGTTGTGTGGTTTTGTCACTTGGACAGGCTGGGAACTGTACAAATATACTCATGTGTATATATATATATATATATATATATGTATATATATATATATATATATATATCAGAAGTCCAGGCACTCAGGCAGATAGGGCAAAAACTTGGGTGCACCTCAATCCCAAAGGGATAAGTATAGGTAGATCATCCGAGGTCACTCACAAGATTGGTATTGCTGCACGGCGGCAGACTTATAGTAAATCAAACGATGGACACAAGGCTGTGTGGGTCAACGTTTCGGGCTGGTGGCCCTTTATCAAGACATGTCTTGATAAAGGGCCACCAGCCCGAAACGTTGACCCACACAGCCTTGTGTCCATCGTTTGATTTACTATAAGTCTGCCGCCGTGCAGCAATACCAATCTTGTGAGTGACCTCGGATGATCTACCTACCTATATATATATATATATATTTATATATATATCCAGAAAAAGGGGATGTATGGCGCCACCTGTGTCCTGAACTAGTTAGCACCCTAATATTGGGTTTAGGTAGGTCAAACGCAGGTAACCTTTTTAGAAAAAAGGGTGTCAGCTGGCCTTTAAGAATAAACACCTTGGTAAGGGGTGTATAAAAAGAGTGCAACAGATTGGATAAAGGCTAAAGCGACTACAAATACCTATGCAGGAGGCGTGTCTTTTTATAATATATAAAAATTTTATTTAGGTACAGGAGTGTGCACAATAGCACTATTTTAAAAGAACAAACAGTGAGTTTATATAGAAAATCTCAGAAGGTACTTCTGGGCTCTCCTCTTCTGCTGGCCTTCTCAGGAGAGACCAGAAGTACCTTTGGCGATTTTATTTTCCCCGGATGACAGATTTTAGTCCACCTTATAGGTATAATTACTAATTAATTAAGAGAGGAGGCCTACTGGATTATTGGACCTACCAATATTTTAGGCATCATATTGCCAACCCACATTAAACACATGATAATAAACGGATATATTAAATAAATAGGGCATATCACACCTCAAATGAAAGGACGTATTGAAGATATCACCAATAAGAAGTAGACAACTTCATTTAATAGCTTTAATCACACGCTGAAAGATTGTTGTATTCCCTGATGAAGTCTCATTGAGACGAAACGCGTTGGAACTATCTACATGCGGTTTTACCATAATAATCCTGTGAAGACCAATAAATAAGTGTTGGAAGATATCTCATATGCACTTCATTGGATTTGGATCTGTTGTATTTGGACATTTATATTCTGAGTGTGGGCACCATACCACTATTGGGTAAAAAAAAAGATATATATATATATATATATATATACAATAGGAAATTGATGCGCAAAAATCCTTAGCACAATTAAAAGTCCATCCCTTTTCATCCAGAATATCTGGGATTGATCTGGTGCTGCTCAACTCCAAATGGGGTATGCCCAACCCCCACCGGTAACATGTAGAAACAGAGAGAAGAAGAAGGAGCGCACAATGAGCAGGTTATAGATCAAATCTTTTACTAAAGAGATAAAGCTCACATACAGTTTAGAACTTAACAACGCGGGACAGCTCACGGGGTACAGGCGGCAACACAGACGTATCAACCGGATGAGACCACGGCAGCAGCGTCTCCACGATCAAGGCGAAGGGACTCGGACACAGCACGTCAGAAAAGCCACACCCCAACGCGTTTCGTCATCTGGGACTTCGTCAGGAGGCGTGTCCATTGGTAAGTATAGCAGGGTTTATATACGCTGTCCATTTCTAATTAAACGTCTACAGCTGGAAACACTAATTAATGCAATTCTGCTATTCACCATTGTTATATGTGAATATACATAAAAAGGAGAGTACAAAGATAAGATAATTAACATATTCAGACTCGGGAGACAAATATCTATCCCGAGCTGAAATTACAAACTTTTTAATACATATAATACAATATAAAATAAATTGACACTACATATCAATCTTAAAGATACATCGTTATATATAAAACAAAGACTAAAAAGGTTTTTTTTGTGTATAAGTATATCATATACGGAGAAATCAATTCTATCAGCTTCAGGCGACTGCACACAAAATATAATGACAAAGAATATATATATATATATTAATGAAATAGAGTGTTGCTGAAGATGTTAAACATGGAGATAATATATAAAGTCAATATAACGGCTATTATAGCGAAAAATCGCTAAAAACATTTTAAGAAATAGTTTAAATATTTTAAAAATACATTTTAAACAATATATAAATATATTATCTAATTATAAACAACTTTGGAGTTTCCTATATAAAAAAAAAAACAAAACAAAAAGAAGAATGGTACATATTAGCAATTAATCATATATAGACACGTATATAAACAGTAGTAATTCTGTCACTAAAACTTAACATAATGTCAGATTGTTAAGGTGTCGAGTGCGGGATAAAGTTAAAATTAGAATTAGAATATTCACAATTCATCTAGTTACCCTCATTAAATGAATAGACACATACAAAAAAGAGAAGAAAAAATCTTATGTCGGCATTACTCCACACAGCAAACAGACCCGGCAGCCCATTATAGGTACAGCGAAGGAGGAATACCTCATGCAACAACGTTGGACCAATGAGACGCCGGATCACGGATGCCTCAGTGTAGAAAAGGTATAATGTCGACACCTTCATTCAAACCATTGGGTGCAAGCGTATTGAGAGTATAGATCCAATACGTCTCTCTTTTACTTAATTTAGACAGAATGTCTCCACCTCTCTCATCTAGTGTGATATGCTCGAGAGCTTTAAATGAGAAGTTCTCCAAACTTGAAGCGCAACAGTTAAAAAAATGTCTGGGTACACTATGAGCCAAGTTCTTATTTTTGATACCTCTTGTATGCTCTAGAATTCTTAATTTCAACAATCTTTTTGTTTTTCCAATATAACTCAGCCCGCAGCCGCACGTCAACATATAGATAACATGCGTACTGAGGCAGGTCATACGGCTTTTGATGTTCCATGATTTTGTATGGTTAGAGTTCCAGAACATGGACCTATCCTTACTAGCAAATTGACAAATTTTACATTTATTACAAGGATAAAAACCATTAGTCTTTTTCAACCAGCTCTCTTTAATAACGGGATCTTTCTTTAACATACTGGGTGCCAAAGTTGACTTCAAAGAGGCAGCCCTTTTAAAAATCACCTGAGGTTTGGCAGGTAGTACAGGTCTCAAAATCGGGTCCAATAATAGGACATCCCAGTGTTTATTTAGGATCTGCCGTATTTTATCACTGTCAAGGTTAAACTGAGTTACAAAAGGTATAGAATTAGTTTGAGGCAATGTCTTATCTTTATACTTCAGAAGCTCTTTTCTAAGGTTATCTTGAAAAAGGTTATCCTGCTGATTTAGTCAAGAACTGTAAAGACAGAGCATTAAAACGTGATAGAAAAGAGCTTCTGAAGTATAAAGATAAGACATTGCCTCAACTACATTGTACTACCTGCCAAACCTCAGGTGATTTTTAAAATTTTCAAAATCATGGAACATCAAAAGCCGTATGACCTGCCTCAGTACGCATGTTATCTATATGTTGACGTGCGGCTGCGGGCTGAGTTATATTGGAAAAACAAAAAGATTGTTGAAATTAAGAATTCTAGAGCATACAAGAGGTATCAAAAATAAGAACTTCTCATTTAAAGCTCTCGAGCATATCACACTAGATGAGAGAGGTGGAGACATTCTGTCTAAATTAAGTAAAAGAGAGACGTATTGGATCTATACTCTCAATACGCTTGCACCCAATGGTTTGAATGAAGGTGTCGACATTATACCTTTTCTACACTGAGGCATCCGTGATCCGGCGTCTCATTGGTCCAACGTTGTTGCATGAGGTATTCCTCCTTCGCTGTACCTATAATGGGCTGCCGGGTCTGTTTGCTGTGTGGAGTAATGCCGACATAAGATTTTTTCTTCTCTTTTTTGTATGTGTCTATTCATTTAATGAGGGTAACTAGATGAATTGTGAATATTCTAATTCTAATTTTAACTTTATCCCGCACTCGACACCTTAACAATCTGACATTATGTTCAGTTTTAGTGACAGAATTACTACTGTTTATATACGTGTCTATATATGATTAATTGCTAATATGTACCATTCTTTTTTTTTTTTTTTTATATAGGAAACTCCAAAGTTGTTTATAATTAGATAATATATTTATATATTGTTTAAAATGTATTTTTAAAATATTTAAACTATTTCTTAAAATGTTTTTATCGATTTTTCGCTATAATAGCCGTTATATTGACTTTATATATTATCTCCATGTTTAACATCTTCAGCAACACTCTATTTCATTAATATATATATATATATATTCTTTGTCATTATATTTTGTGTGCAGTCGCCTGAAGCTGATAGAATTGATTTCTCCGTATATGATATACTTATACACAAAAAAAACCTTTTTAGTCTTTGTTTTATATATAACAATGTATCTTTAAGATTGATATGTAGTGTCAATTTATTTTATATTGTATTATATGTATTAAAAAGTTTGTAATTTCAGCTCGGGATAGATATTTGTCTCCCGAGTCTGAATATGTTAATTATCTTATCTTTGTACTCTCCTTTTTATGTATATTCACATATAACAATGGTGAATAGCAGAATTGCATTAATTAGTGTTTCCAGCTGTAGACGTTTAATTAGAAATGGACAGCATATATAAACCCTGCTATACTTACCAATGGACACGCCTCCTGACGAAGTCCCAGATGACGAAACGCGTTGGGGTGTGGCTTTTCTGACGTGCTGTGTCCGAGTCCCTTCGCCTTGATCGTGGAGACGCTGCTGCCGTGGTCTCATCCGGTTGATACGTCTGTGTTGCCGCCTGTACCCCGTGAGCTGTCCCGCGTTGTTAAGTTCTAAACTGTATGTGAGCTTTATCTCTTTAGTAAAAGATTTGATCTATAACCTGCTCATTGTGCGCTCCTTCTTCTTCTCTCTGTTTATATATATATATATATATATATATATATATATATGACCGCCTCACAATAAAATTCGATTTCTACTAAGTCCTGGAGTGACGCCATACCCTTTTCTTCTACTATATCTCTTATATATTTGGCTACATCTGTCACTCAAAGTGTGTCTGGAGCTCTAACGCTGGGTGGAGCCTCTGACTCACATGACTGACTCACATGACAGAGAATCAGCCCAGTGAGCCCACAGACAGTGCCAGACACCCTCTGCCTCTCCATGTTACACAGCAAAGACACAGCTACTCACCAGACACACCAGGTGAGCGCCCCACACCGCCATACCTCCCAACATGACCCTCTCCAGGAGGGACAGAATGCTCTGTTTGTGGACTTCAATCTTAATTTATGATTGTCATCACCTGTTTTAAACAGGGTAATTGATAAGAAAGGTGTTTAAGCACAGGTGATGGTAATCCATAAATGAAGAAGAAAGTCCAGAAACAGAGCAATGTGTCCCTCCTGGAGAGGGTCATGTTGGGTATGCACCTCCCTCCCCCCTCCCCCATTCACGGCATCCCCACGATTAAATGGCACATGCAAAACACTGACATGGCTATGGTCGACAATAAAAAAGGTTGACAAGATTTATTTTTCACTTTTTCAATGTTTTCATATTCATTCTCATGTGTCGACATGGACACCAATAAAGTGCCACACTTATGTCAACATTTACATGTATTGACCTTTCTGTGTTGATTTTTTCTTGTGGCGATTCGCGGCACCCCGCGACCCCCCCTCCCACGATTCGCGCCAACCCCCCGGGCCCCCCCTCCCGCGGTTCACGGTGCCCCCCATGACCCCCCCTACTGCGATTCCCCACCCCTGACCCCCCCTCCTGTCATTGCGGCATGATTAAATGGCACATGCAAAACACTGGCACGGCTATGGTCGACAATGAAAAAGGTTGACATGAGTTTTTGAAGATTTATTTTTCTTTTTTTGAATGTTTTCATATTCATTCTCATGTGTCGACATGGACACCGATGAAGTGCCACACTTATGTCAACATTTACATGTGTTGAACTTTCTGTGTGGATTTTTTCTTGTAGCAATTTTTTTCCAGTGACAACTATGAACTATGTGCACGTCAACCTACACATCATCAACCAATTCTTTGTATAATATATAACACCTGTTCTGTTTTACTGTAGGTGTTTTTAGTCAGACCCTTTACTGCTACTATTACTGTTTATGTAAATGCATTCTGAATGACAGCAACATCCTACCATCCTTCTACAAGATTATTTAACCAACTAGGTGATTCATCGCACTCAGTGCCCCCCCCCCCCTCCCGCAATTCACGCCCCCTCCCACGCTTTGCGGACCTCCCGCGATTCACCAACACCTGCGCCCCCCCTCCCTTGATTCACAGCACCCCCCGCGCCCCTCCCGCAATTCACGGCACCCCTAAGCCCCTCTTTAGTCCCCCGTATACTCACACACCCCTATCACTACCCAGCTTCCTGCTCTCCTGAACCGTAACTTCCACTACTGGGGAGTCGCTGACGCTGTTTTGCCCACATGCCCCTATCATGCCTCATAGCCCAGCCTCCTGCTCTCATGCACCCGAACTCCCACCCAGTAGGAGGAGACACTGACTAAGGGCCACCATCCTGTACTCCTGTACTGCCACGCTGGACCCTCACCCACTGGCAGAAGCTGCACAGTATCTCCCACCCTGCTCTTTAGTCCCCCTTATGCCCACACACCCCTATCACTACCCAGCCTCCTGTCTTCCTGTGTCGTGAGTGGGGAGTGGGGAGCCGCTGACTCAGAAACACCCTACTATACTATTGCACACACACACCTAAACAACATGCACACACAGCCCCCCCCACACCCACAAATGTCACTGTACCATCCACACTATCAATGTACATCTTACTCTGTAACCGCTTTTTAATTAAACAAAACAATACACACCCCCTTCCACATCATATGCTCTCTATTTAACACATTTCACCTATAACTCAAGTTGCAATACAGGCCATCTTTCATACAATTCTAACCATCTTTCTCATATACAAATGTTCACAAATTAACGACGGTGTGAAGAGCGCCTGTAGGGCGCGATGAATCACCTAGTATATATATATATACATACACTGTATATATATATATATATATATATATATATATATACACTGTATATATATACACTATATATATATATATATATATATATAATAACATGAGTATAATACATATACAGTACACAAGCATAAAACATAGACAAGTATGCGTTCTGAAGTCACTATTAACTAAATTATCATATTATCCTAACCATTAGCCTAATGACTGTAATGTGTTTTACATCAGAATATATATATCGGTGTCACTGACATTCTGAAAACTACAATTTCAAACAGATGTCTGAATTTTCCCTGAAAATAGCGTCCTTTCATGTGTTTTTATTTAAATGAATAATGATTTTGGTACCAAAGACATAAATCGTTTACACTTATCGTAATATCTCTACTTAATCACTCTATGCGATACAGGCAGGACTAGAAAACCTCAGATACATGACGCTCGGTTACTTTACCACCAATGACTGAACAGCAGACACTTGGCCAAAGCGAACCACGAACAGAGTAACGTGGTCCAAATGCTGAGGACCACGGAAGACCGACGTAAATATGGATGGGGAGGTCTAAACATGCAAGAATGTATATCTTATTAATTACAGCCAGTCTTATCTTCCCGTCTGTTGTCCTTGAATTATTCTGGTATGTACGTAGGAAACTCAATCTCCCCAGGAAGGGATATTTCACTCAGTGAACCTGCAATAATTATTATAAGGTTGCATATGATTAATCATGACTAGAAGTGTTGTCTGATCCCCTCCTCAAGGTCATGTCTCCTGGATTCCACAGCAAAATCAATAAGATAAGTAAAGTGCGATGATCTGTTATGCTAGTAATGAGCTGGGAATATGAGGGTTCTAAGCTGGTGATACAATGTAAAGCCAAGCTTACCTACTCTTATAGGGTAGGGATGGCCATCGATAATTCATAATCATTGATGGTTTATGCAGAATAGTTTTTCCATTGATGGCGGAGAACCAGATGGTTTTCCTCCATCAAAGCCAAGGTGCCAGCGTGAAGAGTATAGCACCACCTGAGTCCCGTAAAGCTCCACCTCCAGGTTCAGATTGGCCCACAGGCCAATCAGTCAAAGAAAATTGATGGCAATCGATAGGTCATCCATTGCATAGTATGCCAGCATTGATGGCCAGTTGCACTATAGCCATCGATAAGGGCAAAGGCCAAGATGGCCATACTTACCGGAGAGGAGAAATCATTGGAGGGGCGGCAACCATTGAATAATTTCCCTTTGGCCGCATGTTCTCAGACACATCACATTGCATGTTACCGAGGGTACGCGGGCGTGCCTCGGGGGCGGGGGTGTTCAGCGGTGCAGCATTAGACGCTCACTCAACAGGGAACGACCACTGCTTAGCAAGCAGTCCTGAATTACCCCGTTAGTATGAAATCTGTTTCTTATTTTATTAGAACTCATGTCGGGTATTGTAAATGTCAGCGTAATTACCGAGCCTCCAGCCGTGGCATATCCATTCGTCAGAGAATCTAAGTAAAACAAATAACGGAACACAAAGCAGCGAGAGATTTACAAGAGATAAACGGCAGAGTGATGTTTAACGAGGGGTTCTGTTTCCATATACAACATGGTGTACAAAGCGGAGGCGACATCCAATCTCGCTGCTGGGGTCACATTGGATGGACGGGGCACTTCCATTAGTTTTCTGACATTAGAGATCGTATTCTCCTCTGTTTACAAGACAGATATCTGTATCCAGCTAGTGCCGGGGAAATGGAGCTATTGCAAATACACAGAGATGGACAAATCCAGAACGAATTGCTCCCTGTCGGGGACAAGTGTTAAATATACTTTTCTTAAATTATTTAAATTTATTTTTACTGTATCTTAAAATGTTTCTATCGAAAACAAACATAAAACATATGGAAAGGAAAGAAGAAGGATATTACAATAGGATATGATGAAGAAAGAAATGCAAAAATGTTTTTAAAAAGTGCACTGCCGCATGGTCGCAATAAAAATTATTTAAAATTCCAAAATAACATTAAATTTTTTTTTAACAAAATCATACCTTCAAATATCTAAATTTTCAAAACTGAGAGTTACGAAGGGCGCTTTTTATTAAGCCTTTGAACGCAAACATCTCTGTGAGAGATGCTCGAAATATCCCCTAAAATGCCGGCGTCGCTCACATTTGTTATATAAATTCAAATAAAAAATATAGTGTAAAGAAAAGATTATATTTCCTATATAAGGTCAATGTTACAGGTCATTATGATTAATAAAAATGGTTTCTTTTTTTGACAAATTCACTTGGCACAAACGGTTAAGCAGATAAAAATTCAGTTTCTGGCTAAAATCGGTTTGATATTTTTAAATGTATTGATTTATTTTAATTTACAATTGTAACATTTAAAATTGTAAATGTCATGGCTTGACATGGAAAGCCGGCTCATACATGTGTAAACGAGGGATGGCCATCGACCATCAATAATTGATGGTCGATGGGGGCAAACCATATAAGTTCCCTACATCAATGGAACAGTATAACCAAATAGCCCCCCTTCCCCCAAGGTGCCGGGACAAGGAGCAATGCTCCGCCCCTGACAACTTTGAAGCCTCAATCTCAGGTTCTGACTGGCCCAAGAGCCAGTTAGTCAAAGAAAAGAGATGGCTATCGATTGGTCTAACCATTGCATAGTTTGGTTCCACCGCTGGCGACTTGCAATATGAGCATCGATGTCCCCATCAATGTCCACCACCTAATGGCCATACCTAGCGAAAAATTCACCAAGACTGCTGCTAAGGTGACTATTACCATCTTAAACAATGGGGTCTATTTATGAAACAGAGAAAAAGAGCAGAGAAGTTGCCAATGGCAATCAATCAGCTGCTATGTATAATTTTTTTAGAACGCACTTGATAAATATTACTATTGCTAATTGGTTGCCATGGTCATTTTCTCCACTAGCTCATTTCTCCACTCTTTTCACTGCTTCATAAATAGACTCCATAATCACTCCGGGTGTGGTATATGGTTCCGACACTCGGGATCCCGACAGTCATTGGCCCGACGGGATCCCAACTGGCCAGACTCAGACAGCATGGCGAGCACAACAAAGCCCCTTGCAGGCTCGCCACGCTGTGGGCATAGTGGCTCACTACGCTCGCCACCTATTCTATTCTCCCTCTATATGGGTCGTGGACCCCCACGAGGGAGAATAGCCGGTGGCCATTGGGAACCCAGCTGTTCCGACTGTCGGGACCCTGTCCGACACCCAATCACTCCGAAACGGCAGGAGATCTTGGAGTGATAATTCATGGAGCCACTTTTCACTTCCTTGTCCCTCATACAAATCGTTAGACTCCATGCCAGGTTTTCTGCGCTTAAATTGGGACTGGCCTGCAAACCAACCCCTAAAAAAAAAACTAGGACAATGATGGATTATGCCAAAGAGGCAGCTAGGACAAAACACTTACGGTGCCCTTCATGATCGAATGCATTTAATGGTATCACATTCTCATTTACCAAATATCCCGAGCGTCCCAATTTGACCTCCCCTCCAGGGATCTCCAACAGGAGAGGCATATTAACGTTGGTATTTATGAGTAACAGGAAAGTACTAAAGCAATATACTGGGATTGCAGTTTAGAAACAAGTGAAAACAACAAGACACTGAGGCTAGATTTCAGTCCGAATCTTCATTAGTAGTGCACCCATAAGCTAAATATCTGTCCAGTTTGTTTATCCGGACTTCTGGTCATCAGCGAGAGCAGCTATGAATTATCCAGGCCTGGCATTTTATGAAGGGCCTGGTGAGGCCTGGGCTGTTTTGAAGGGCCTGGCAGAGATGAGACCAGCTGTTGAGGTGGACAAATCTCCTCATAGTATATTTCAAGGGGTGGTGTGGCCTCCACTACCGGGTTTGATCAAGCTCCCTTACGCCGTATCGACCCAGGTCCACCATTTCTCCTGACGGCCCTGCTTTTGCCAGGGTAAATCTCTGACACGACCAGCACCTTCTACATTCTTTTCCCTTTTCTAGTCTATATGTTTTCCATAAAACAAGGAATACGGGGACTATCTATTTCTGAAATGTGTGGAATTTCTGTCTTTACGGAGGAATGCTGAGTGAGTCAGACACTTGGAAACTTTTGGCCGAGCTCTAGACCCCTGATCATTTATTTCTCAGCCCCATCCTACAGATGCAATCACCCACTCTCCAAGCTAACTGACAGGTTTTGTCATTTTTCCCGAAAAAAGGGAATCATTTGCCAAATTGTTTGCACGAATACAGATGGGGAGGAACACCGTTCACGGGCCCAGATACGAGGGGGAAAAAAAATTAGGATTAGCAATTTTTTTTATTCTCCCATCAATGTCATTTAGCATAAAGAGTAATTATCCCCCTACAAAGTGCAAGCAGATGTTTAAGGATTAACGTGTCTCAAATTAACGATCCTGCAATTGTGGCCAAGCAAGGTTTGATCCGTGCTTGAAAATTACCTAATGCAATGTGTTTTGTCCGCCGGTTGTGTGTTTTCCCATTGCACGTAACACCTCCTTCGGAAATGGTGCTTCGTTGTTGTCGATATTTGACGCCAATTACAGTGAAGATATTTTAATTAACTGTCAGCGAGCAGACGGCTTTCTGTAGATGCTCACGGTACAGGAATGACAATGACTCGGCACGAGCATACTTGTGATACATTTAGGAGCGGGTCTGGATTCAATAAGTTGTCAAGTCCCCTTTCCTTGTTATTGACTAATCAAAATTCTTGGCAGGCGGAGGCACCGGGAAATACTAACTTGTTTACTAACCCGCCGGAATTGCTGTTACAGTACATGGACTGTGTAACATGTTAAAGGAGACCCGTACTTTGCTTTCAGTTTATTTATGATTGTGAATAACAAGATAGTGCAAGTTTGTTAGTATGGGATCAGGGAACATTCTTCTACTTGTGAGGTATATTGGCAGCTACCTCATTGGGGGGAGCGAAGTTTTGACTTCATCTGGTTCAACACACAAGGATGCTAGAAAGGGTAAACTTGACGACTTGTATGATTTTTTTTTCAATCTATAGGACTGGGGGGATTGTATCAAACATTGTAGAGAGACAAAAGAGATAAAGTGCTAAACCAATGAGCTTCTGTAATTTTACAGACTTAAGGTGCACAATTTTATTTACCAATTTCGTTGAAAGACATTTACCTTGAACCCAGTGTCCTAGACGAAAGATATTGACAACAGACGAAAGACGAAAGATCTAGCTACAGTTTCTAGGCTCTTTTTGAAAGATATCCAAATTGAGCTGCATGCAGAGTTGATGAACAACCTTGATGAACAACTGGCGGGTATGCGCATCATCATTCGTCTTTCGTCGCAAACGCACTGAAAGGTATGTTGACCAATTTAGTTCAGAATGGCTGAAATGAATGAAATTGGTCAAAAAAGTTGGTCAAAAAATTGTACAGTGTGTATGCACCTTAAGGGCCTGGTTCAGACATTTATGCAGGTTTGTGACCACACCCAAATCTCCGGTTCCGCATGCGCAGTTCAGGCCTTGAAATCTTGCCTGCACTCCCCCTCAAGCAGCAGCATTGAGTGGGTGGGGATGGGGGAGAGACCTGCATTCCCAGAAATAGGGGCGCCTCACCAAGCAGACTTCCTGGCCTCGCAGCGCTCACTTCCGTCAGCTGAGTAAGCTGGCCATCCTTATTATACTTACTGCTGGTGATAAATTATAAATAAATCATGGAGAAAATAGAATCTATCACCAGTCATTTATATAACGCAAGAATATATTCTGAGAATATTTGGATATTGGAGCTTACAATCTATGGGCCTAATGGATGGTGAATTGGAATAAAAGCAGTTGTCTGCGAGCAAAACGCCACCCAGACAGAAAGAATAAGTGCTCCTTGCAAATTTGTGAATTCAGCGCAGATCCACTTGCAAATCACAGAACATCAAAGATCTGAGCAAGTCTTACGCTTCCACTATTCTGCAACAGAGACAGTAAGTGGTCAGCGCTGATGTCTGGTAAGGGATTCCAGCGGTCATTAAACCGGTGTCAGAATCCCAACTGCTGGTACACCGACAACTGGGCAAGCACAAAGAAGTCCCCTGTGGGCTTGCTGCACTCTGGGCTCAGTGGCTCACTGCACTAGACACAGGTTATGTTCTCCCTCTATGGGGGGTTGTAGTCCCCCACGAGGGCGAATAGCCCCTGTAAATTGGGATTCTGATGGTTGGGCTTTTAACAGTTTGGATTCCAAAATCGTTCTCATTTTCAGATGCAGTTTTTGTGTGAACGCTGCACATGTACAGTCACTTCATATATTTACACAGTAGGGTGAATTTTTGCCGGGAGCCAATTAACCTACCAGTATATATTTGGATTGTGGGAGACAACTTGAGCAAGTGTAGGAAACCCACGCAAGCACGGGGAGAAAATACAAACTCCGCACAGTTAGGATATACAAACTCCGCCCTCCATCCACCGCAGGTGCCACAATGAAAAAACGCAACATTCCAAGAACACATTTTATAAAAAGAGCTTTAATCTCAGAGACACAACAGAGCGGTTTACTAGATGTGCTGCTCGTAAATGTCCACAAAGTCCTCGGCACTGACATTTTTGTCAAAACTACAGAGTAGGAAGAATTTGTTAAGGGCTTAGAGTTTTGGACCCGTGGGAGCAGTAAAACGACCGGCCCGCTGCTGGATCTCTGCTCACATCACAGGTTGGGAAGGAAAAATCATTAGGCAGCGAAGGAGACCGGTGCCAAGCGCACTAAAGCCCCAAAAACTCAAGGACAGAATTAATGATCTAGAAGATAAAACCCGGCTTAGCTGTGTGTATCGTATGTATAATAAAGCGTGAGCTCTGCGAAGCGTAACACCTTGCCGTCTGCACATCACGGACTTAATGATAATGTATTAGACAAGACTTCATGTTCGGCCTGGCGGACCTGTGCGGCGCACGTCCAAATGTTTGGACCAGTAAATATCAGTCAAGGAGAGAGCGCATTCGGATTTTCTTTTTTATTTCTGTTTCCATTTCAATCTGCCAAACGCTGCGCGTTATTCATTTGTTTTATAACGAGATAGTTGGGTTAAAACAGAATACATCCTGTGTGATGAGAAGTCTAAGTGGCAGAGAGACGTTTAGATTTGTTCTTCAGAAGCGACACGCTCAATGTGATGTAAGAAATGGTTCCAGCAATGAGAAGACATCAAACTTGCCTATTCCTCCAAAGTGGCTGGGAGGCGCCTGAAAATCGGATGGTGCTATTGGACCCTGGAAGAGTGGGCAGTTCCGTGATGATGCAACTTTGCAAACACACCCCCTGCTCTGCCCCCTCAGTATTACAACGGGATAGTCCCGCTATTTGGAGATTGTCCCATTGTCCCTCCCTTGAGTGGCAGTTGGGTGGAGCAGGAGAACACTGCTGCTCTGGTGATCGCTGAAAAGATGTTGTGCGCCTGCACAGGCAAGGGCGTAGCTAACATAGGTGCAGGGGATGCAGCTGCTATGGGGCCCAGAGCTGAAGTGGGCCCATTTTTTGTGTGTAAGTTGTATGTGCTAGATATAAGCTTATAGCAGATAGTTGGTACATAAGGGCCCTAACAAAATTCTGCTATGGGGCCTACACATATCTATCTACACATCGCTTCACTGCAGGGAGGAGTGAGGGGTCAGTGCTGGGCATGTCCCCGACAATGGTAAAAATGGGGGTGGGGTGTCACAGCAATAGGCCATGCCCCTTTTACCTGGTGCCCCGCCCACTCTCCCTTAGCCTCATCTAAGGTTACCACCTTTGTGTTGAGAGATTCCTGGACATTGACCCGCCCACAGCCCCACCCCTTGACCCGCCCCCTTGACCTGCCTTATCTTTTTTTTTTATATATACATTTGCTTCAAATGGTACTTATTTCCTAGCACGGCACCCGTCTCATTGATTGTATGCCTTAAGTTTAAGGTACTTCAATCAACGCGATGGACTCGATTTTCTGTCAATCGCCTGCTAATTTGCCGGTGAAAGAGAAAATCACATTGATCGCGTCCATCGCGGCCCATATAGAATAATGTTAAATTATTTTTCAAGTCAAAATCGGGTTGATTTTGACCAATATGGCCAATTTCTCATTGAGTATGGTTATAAAGTATTGTTAATGCCCCCCGATTGTTATAGCCACCCCACTATTGACGTCAACCCGAAGCGTGGCAAGCGCAGCGAGCCCTCATGGGGCGGCGTTACGAGTCCTCCGACCTTTTCATACCCCCACTATCCACGTCGGCGTGGAGTTGATTTTATAAAGTGTGGCGAGCGCATGAGCCACCGTGCCCGAAGCGTGGCGAGAGTAGCGAGTCCCGTGAGGGGACGCGTATACCTGTGAAGTTATGCGCGTCCCCTCGCGGGGCTCACTGCGCTCACCACGCTTCGGGCTCGCTGCGCTCGCCACACTTTATGGTTGGCTTGCGATCGACGCGATTTTTTCGACCCGATCAATACAATCAAGATTGCGGGCACCGTGCTGGGAAATAAGTACCCTTCCAATCTATTCTTGATTTTGCCCACGGTATTGACACATACATGTTACGTCACACACTGTAATGCCCATTACACGTTATGCCACATACCACAATGCCCATTACATGTTATGCCACACACTGCGATGCCCATTACACATTATGCCACAACGTGATGCCCATTACACGTTATGCCATGACTAGACAATTTTTTTTTAAAAATAGGGACAAAATGGACAATTTACACCATAATGCCTATTACACGTCACACACCCATTACATATCATACCACATGCCATAATGCCCATTACACGTTATGCCAAGGCTCAACTATTCTGTTTTTTTTTTTAACAGGGACAACAGGGACAGTGCGCACCGCAGACGCGCACCAAAACTTACACTGTAATGCCTAGTATATGTCACGACACACCCAATACATGGTATACTACATGCCATAATTCCCATTACAAGTTATGCCACACACTGTGATGCCAATTACATGTTATACTATACTATATGTTAGTCACTCTCTGTCAGTGCTGCCACTGCCGGCTCACACTGACAGTGACACTGCGGCCTGCCGAGTTCTGGTGTGTGCCCGTTCCCGGACATTTTATAGTCCGGGAACGCCACCCATCTGGACTCCGGACACCTGGCTTAATTACCGGACTGTCTGGACTAATCCCGGACGGGTGGTAACCCTACTACCTCCGGACCACAGCATCCAGTCCAGAGGTGGGGCAGGGGCGCATACAGCCTCCACTGCTGTCTGCTGTACTATGGATGTAGGCTGGGGGTGCACTGGGGGTAGCCCTTTCGAGGTGCTGAGCTTGCCCCCAGCATGTCAATGACATTGCTGGGGTTCCAGCTGGTGGATTTTGCTTGGAGATGATGTCATCTCCAAGCGCTGGCTTAGAACCCACCTTCGCTGGGGGGGTTTGCTGGTTGACATTATACTGGGGGGGGGGGGGCGCCGATGTAAAAGGGGACAAACCACGGGTCACATCTGTGTTGGAGCTGGGTCCAAAACCTCGGGTTGGTCCAAAATCTGTGCAGGACAGGGCCCCACTCTTACTTATGAAATTTAGTAATCAGCAGAAGCCAGATGACATCATGTAAAATGGGCACAATTAGCAGCAACATATTTCCATTGACTATTACCGCACTAATAAACTGTTTTGTGGTTTGTGACACCCAACAGATATATATATATATATAGTATGTATAGTAAATTACACCAGTGTGTCTTCCATGCAGTCTCACAGATGAAGAGAATTACTCGTAGACAATATCTAGTTTCTCATGTCAACGCCCAGAGTACAGTAATTATATGAACTCCTGTCCTGTGCATTCTAATTACCGGGAATGTACAAATGGTCTAAGAAACAGAAGCTGCGTCCCATTATTCCTGACATATTAACTATATCGGTCTGTATCTGGCAAAGCATTCTGGGAGCCGCAGCATAACAGTGACAGGAACGTCTACAAGGGTAAACAGCTTATATATCTGTTTCATTATTATTGCATACAGTACATTTAATCACTGAAGGCCTTGTGTATAGGTGCATACCTCCCAACTTTGATTGGTGGTCCATAATTTTGGGGGTGTGGCCTTGTGTCGAGGCCTTCAAATCACATCGCTCATGTGAGGCCACTCCCCCATTTTGCCACTGACACGCGGGTGGCAGCGGGGACTTCCATCTGCCCCCCCCCCCCCCTCCCGTGGGACACTGCTGGCCTAAGGCGGGACACGGGAACGTCCCCAAAAACCAGGACATCCCCGCAATAAAAGGGACAGTTGGGAGGTATGTAGGTTGTTTAACTAGGATACGGTCACTAGGTGGACCCTTTCTAGGTCGACACATGAAATTGGTCGACATGGCTAACGTCGACAGGGTTGGAAGGTCAAGACAAGCATTAAACTACACATCCCAGCATGCTCTGCCACAATGAGACGGTTGACATGAGTTTTTCACAGGTTTTTGAGCCATGTGCTAGCAGGTGTTATTAAACCCTTTGTTGGTACTCCTGAGAATTTTCAGGGTTATTTTCCAGTGCGCAGACTGGCAAACCTGGAAAATTCTCCTGCGCACTGCCTGCGCTCCGACCTGCCGGGCAGCGCCGTTAGAGCTGAGCGATGAGATGATGCAGACATCATCAAGCCCCGCCCCCAGTACCGCAAATCCTGCAATTGCGGCAGTGGCGTAGCTACGTTTTGGGCGCCCCCCCCCCCGTCGCCGCCCCGCCAAGCACCCCTACCCCGCCGCCCCGCCGAGCACCCCTACCCCGCCGCCCATGCAAACCCCCCCTCAATCCCCCACAGTCTTACCTATCGCGCTGGTCCCGGCGGCTCCGTTCTTCTGCTGAGGACCACCAGAAAATGGCCGCCCCCATACAGCAGACAGTTTCAGAGAACTGTGTGCTATATGGGGGCGGCCATTTTGTGGTGGTCCTCAGCAGAAGAACGGAGCCGCCGGGACCAGCGCGATAGGTAAGGCTGTGGGGGATTGGGGGGGGGGGGGTTTAACTATAGCACCGCAGCCCCCACATGCACAGCGCCCCCCCCCCCCCGCAGTGGCGGGGGCTGCGGTGCTATAGTTACGCCCCTGAATTGCGGGTCTTGCAATGAGGCGGCAGTGTTAAAAAGCTGTGAATCGCAGGAATTTACCGCTGGGGCCAGGGAGATTCAGAGGGGTTTCAGCGGTATCCTGGAAGGGTTGCCCACCTTTACTGGGGGGCCGGGAGGGAGACCCAATTTTCGGGAAGCTAGCCAACCCTGACTTACGATCAACTCAAAATACCGAAATGTTCAAAATACAGACATTTATAATGCCAACAAAATAGCAACTTTTAAAATGTTGACAGGTCAAAATAGTCGACATGCATTTTTCATGATTTTTTTCTTTGAAACCGACTTGTGTATACTTTTACCATCCCAGTGGACGAGTGGGGAATAAAATAGTCAGCCAAGCGCATCAATGCGGTACACTATCAAGTCTACTTTTTGAACTGTTGACATTTTAAATGTCGGCATTTTGAACATGTCAGCATTTTAAATAATGCCATTTTCACCATGTCATTATTTTGACCTTGTCGGTATTTTAAACACTGGCCAATGGTGGTCACTACTTTGACCTTTGGTAAATCATACAGAACGCCTGTGTTTGCACACTCCGGGTGGTTTCACCTATAATGCCTGTTGTTGGTTGCGATTGTACATGACAGATCGGCTGATTCCTGGCCATCCTGTGTTTACCAAGAACACATCCTCAAATAATAATAATAATAATTTGCATTCATTACATAGCTAACACTTTTCTCTGCCAAAACCGGTATACGGTCGTTTGGGTCGAACACTGAAGGTTGACATGGCTTAGGTTGACACCTCACATAGGTCGACATGCTTAATGTCGACATAGATGGAAGATCGACACATGCATTAGGTCAACAGTGTCTAGGTCGACAGTCAAAAGGTTGACGTGTATTTTTTACTGTTTTCCGAGCCGACGTGCCGACAGGCGGTATTTCATGCCCTACCATCCACTAGGGCAGTGGTTCCCAAACTGTGTGCCGTGGCTCCCTGGGGTGCCTCGGGATACATGCAGGGGTGCCGCGGCTTGGTGGTCTAGGGCCAACTCAAACTATTAATGGTTAATTATTTAGGAGCAAAACCAGTGCTGGTGGCTGCCAATCATAGAATGTGTACAAACAGAAGCAAATCCTGCCCTTTACCACATAACTGCCACTAAGAATCGCATATAAACCCAATCTAATTAATTTTTTTTTGGACCCAGGGGTGCCGTGAAAAAAATTCTGATTCTCTAGGGTGCCGTGAATCAAAAAAGATTGGGAACCTCTGCACTAGGGTGTGGCGGGAGAGCAGAATAGTGCATGGTAAGTGCAGCGAGCTACCATGTCTCAGGGGTAAAATTACTAAGATGAGCGTTCTATTAAATACGGGATGTTGTCCATTGTAACCAAGCAGATTCTATGTTCCATTTTTTCCCCCGTATTTTCTAGATGGTAATAGAGTGAATCTGATTGGTTGCTAAGGGCAATGGAACTCCCATCTCAGTACATTTACCCCTCGGCATCTTATTTACTTATTATAGTTTAAGGTCAAGTGCTCTTCACCCATCCCACTCCTCACCCGATGGAGGTTTTTGAGTATTTTTGAATAACGTTCTGTTTCTTTTTTTTTTAGATTTGCTGGAATTGCAAATTCCACAAATAATACTACGAGTGGAAACACTGGCTCGAGCTGATCCCTAATAATAAATCTCCAGTGATAAATCCCTCTAATCAGCCTTATTCTACGACCTAAAACGAGGTTTCCAAAACATTCGTGCGAGATAACGCCAGAGCGACCTCAAAATGTTTCTGCAGCTACAACTATTTGTTTGGTGCGTACACAGAGCGGAGAAAGCAGATAAGGGTCGAATATCTCAATTCCCACCTAAAAAAAAAAAAAAATCAATTATTTTTAGTTTCAGAGCTGTGGAACCGAGTCCTTCCTCCGCTCGTCTACGAGGTGGAACCCGTCCAAAGTAAAGCAGTAAAATAACAAACTTCTCAACATGTGTGAAAAAAAAAAAAGGCGCGGAAAGACAGAAATGCTTAAAATGAACGAACGCAGCGTATAAAGCTGCCCCAGGTGGGAGTGACATAAATAATACAAAGTAAGAGGACACCGCTGGCCTAACACTGTTGTTATTTCATATTACGGCCCTTGACAAGGGAGTACTATTATATTGCTATTTATAATTAAGTTTAACGTTCCTTAGCAACATCGATTCGCTGTCACTTAGAAATGCCTACGCCTTCCAACCGCCACAAAAATATATCCGTCTCTCCCCGTTCCCATCACGTGCTCTACGAGATTGCCAGGTCCGCCGGTCCAGAAGTTACAGAACGCTGGCGTTAGGTACAGCGTGTACGGCTATTATTGTCCTCAGTTCCTGTCTGTAATCTTCTTTAATGGGGCTGAGGACAGGCCAGATGATATTACACAGAAACATTTCAAGTACCGCAGAAGCAAATAAACTATTGAGAAATTAATGGGCTGCGTTAATCATTCAGCGGAATGCCAGGGAATATTTCCTAGGCACCGGATAACTGGCTTCTTCTTCTTCTAGCACTGCCTCCAGCACTTCCCGTCACATTCCCAATGGGGAAACAGGAACACTTGTCACAAGCACAGTATATATATATATATAAACCAAACTGATTAATTGAAGCCATTTTGCAATAGCTGCAACCTTGGCTCCATTGGAAGTGTTTCAAGCATACCTCCGAACTGTCCTGAATTTTTGGGAAGGTCATGTTTCCTGCCATGTGCACAGCATCTCCCGGAGCTAGAGGGTCTGGGGGCATGGCCAGCAGCTCACAGAGCCACTGGCCATGCCCCAGCAGTGGGGAAATTGGAGGCATGGTGCCAGTGTGCTTTTTTCTGTAGAGGAGCGCTGTCTATAGTTATTTAATCCATTGTATTTGGATTACTGTGCGTGGCAGTGTGTTTGCACTACTGTGTGTGTGTGGGGAGGGGCACGGTGTTTGCACTACTGTGGGAGGGGGAACTGTGTATACACTACTGTGGGGGAAACTGTGATTACACTACTGTGGGGGACTTTGTGCTTGTTTAATTACTGTGGCGGCCACTGTGTTTGCACTACTGTGGGGGGGGCACAGTGTTTGCACTACTGTGGGCGTAGGCACTGTGTTTGCACTACTGTGGGGGGGGCACTGTGTTTGTACTACTGTGGGGGCCACTGTGCTTGTTTAATTACTGTGGCGGCCACTGTTTTTATGTTTTTTTTCTTGTGGGAACTTGATTGTGCGCCCTGGCACTTTTAAAGACTTTTCAGTGTGTCACGCATGGAAAAAGGTTGAAAATCACTGCTTTTATCTCTAAAACCGTTCTTACTTCACAATCCACGTGGGCATAAAGGGAGAATATAACAATGCCCTATTGCCTGTTGATCAAGAGGGGTCTACCTGCTGACCGTCGCCATAATAATCGACACCTGAATCCACAATATTTTTGTGGATTCCAATATCTGAGCTGTACATCTCTAGTCAATTTATAATACTTATATTTAAGCTGTAATGTGTATTGACCTGTGGTGCTCTTTATTTGTACTCTATTTTTGTTATTTATTCAGTGTAATACTGTTTTGTCTCCCTGTACTGTTCCTTTGTACGGCGCTGCAAAACACTTGTGGCGCCTTATAAATAAAATTATAATAATATAATAATTTACAATGTCAGCATTCTGAAAATGTCAACATTTAACATGTGGACCTCACACCTAATGTATGCCAAAATTTGGAACATCGACATTCAGGTGTCGACAACTTGAATATTCTTGACAACTTGCATTTCTGAATATCGACAAATTGCACCACACCCAATACCGTAATATATGCCACTGGAGTTACATACAGAATACACCCAGATGAGTATTATTCTTATTATCTTAAAGTTACAAACTTCTTTAAATTGAATATGTAATATATACATATTATTATTGTTATATAAATCACCTGTAAAAAACTTGCACATAAGGAAATGTATCATATACTTGTTTTATCTCCCAACTTTGAGGAGGGAGGAGGAGGGACGCTGGTGCACGCCCGCAAATTGTGGGGGTGTGGCCTAGCAGGAAGGGGGTGTGCCCTATGCTATAGCAAGGCCACACCACGGTTTCACTGCTGTAAGGGTGACAGGGGGGACTCTTAACTGCCCCTCCCCCCAATTCAAAGGTCCACAACTATTGGTTGACATCGTTAGCTCGACCTGAAAAAGGTGAAAAATGTTGACATGAGTTTTCATGATTTTTTTTGTAAAAAAACTAACTTGTTTATACTTTACCATCCATGTGGGCATAGAGTTAGATTACAATAGCGCCTGAACCATGGCGAACGCAGCCAGGGGACGCAGTACACGTATACGGTGTCCATGACGACCTATGTCAACATACTGTAGAAACAAAAAACCCCCATGAAAATGCATGTCAACCTTTTCAATGTCAACCTTTTGACCATGTCGAGCTTTCAACTGTCGACCTTTTGACCCTGTCGATCTTTTGACCCATTAGTTGACGGTCAACCTTTTGATTGTAGGCCTAGACACTGTTGATCTACAGTATAAGACCATAACCTATCTGTGTGGAGTTTGTTTGTCCTTAATGTGTTTGTGTGGGTTTCCTCTGGGTTCACTGGTTTCCTCCCCCACACTGAAAAAAAACACTGGTAGATTAACTGGATTCTGAAAAAATGACAGTACACGTGGATCCATATTATAGGCAATATAGGGGTTATTCAGACCGGCTGTTCCTCTAAATTACAGATCCCTGCGGTCAGGTGTACGCCGCACCACCAGAGTGAATTCCCGCCCCGTGCAAGCCTGCAAAATTCTTAGCAGGGCTTGCAAAAATTAGCTGGAACGGCGATTCCCTGCAAATCCATTCGCAACCACTCATCATCCAATGATATTTCCTGTGTGTGCAATCTGTGCGCAGCCCAGGACTTACTCGGTGGCTGCAATAGAAACAGGCTGATCAGGGGCGGAGCTGACGTCACATGACTTCCCAGGTACGCCTTAATAAGAAAACCTTATGTCCAACTGAACTACGAACTGCAGACAGGTGCCACTGGTCGGGATAATTCCCCTCTCTTCCAGGGGGTCGGGCGGGCGTGGTGGTCGGAATGCCACACGGTTTTCAGGAGCCTCCAGGCCATTTTGGTAGAATAGCCAAGTACGGTGTACCAATCCTCGCTTTCTAAACGGATGGCCGTTACTCCAGTGTATAACCCACTTTGCACTACATAAACCATGGACATCAATTTCACATTGCAGTTTCCAGATCATAGACTGTTGGTTGGTAAAATTAAAAACATTAGTAGATAATTTGCTATTGGAGCCACAAGATTTTTGCGAATGCCCCCAAGATTTCGACTCCCTCGCAGCTTCCGTGGGGTTTAAACTGCGCTGCTGAGGGGTCATTTCAAGGGCGAACGGACCAGCTATAGGTGGAAATGTTGTCTCAGTTTAGGATAGTATATTGTTGCTAAGAACCTTTGGGTTTTATCATTGGCCACCACACAAATGTTCCCGCAGAATTGGACGGTGTATTTATTCCCCAAAACTCAACAGCGGCTTATTACTTTAACATACATTTTTATTCCCACCAAGATTAAGCGGAGATTTAAATGGACGAGAAGGATGGACGGAGAGGTCAGGCTTTTTATGAAACACTCTTCGTTGGAACAAAATGAATATTTTCCCCCTCCCTGTCCTTATAATAATTAATTTGAAATAAATAATCAAAGTCTCAGCTCGGAGGAGAAGTGAAGTTTGGCTGGAACCTGGGAATATTTTAGGGACAGAGATGTATTTTCAAAAAACCAGAGACAGACAGAGGGAGGAAATTAAGGGCATAAATCAGGACTGGGATGTGATCACTTCTTGCCGTAAGGTCAGAATATCAATCAGCGAATTCCGCTGTACATACAACTGGCGCACACACACTTCAAAACACTGATAGAAACGATCAAAGAGACATTAAAAGCAAACTGAAATCTCGAGTAATACTATTCCCCACCATCCTCAATGTGGAATATATCACAGAACGCAGGGAACTGTCAGGTGGGGGATTAATGTTTTACTCTTTGAAATATCTCCACCTTAACGGTACCTGATGATTTATTTACTGTAGTACAGTGTAAGGAAAGAGGTCAGGCTGTGAATAGTCCTAAGATGTTACCAGGATTCTATCCCAAGGCTAATCAATGCGCTGATTATGCGGGCGGATCTCGCAAATTTCAGAACACGCATGTGCCGAAGAGCGAAATCAGCTCCTGCTCATGTACCGAATCAGGTGTCCGAACACGGAGCGAGGCCACTATTGGATATAGGTTGAGCCGCCAACATAGGCAAATCTAAGGGGTGGTCCTGGGGTGCACCGGACCACCCATTAGACCACCAGCCGCTTAAAATTTAAAGAAATGACAGCCGGGCAGAGAGAGCTGTGTGCATCCCGGCTGTTTAGGCTAAGGAATTGCTCGTTGCCAAGGGGGATGTCTCAGCCGCTGGTTGCTGGACGCACCTAATTCAAAGAAATGACAGCCGGTCGGAGAGCGATGTGCGCTGCCCGGCTGTAGTCTCTAAGTAGTGGCATTGATATTTTCAGTTTTCCCTTTGGACCGCCGGCAGCCAATCAGGAGCAGCATTGGTGTTATTGAAAGCCACTCCTGATTGGCTGCCGGACCCCAGAGCGAGAACTAAAAATATTGATGCGCCTGCAGAGACTACAGTCGGGCAGCGCACATCGCTCTCTCTGCCCGGCTGTCATTTATTTCAATTAGGTGAGTCCAACAAGCAATTCCTTAGAGTAAACAGCCGGGCAGTGCACAGCGCTCTCTGCTGTCATTTCTTTAAATTAGGTGCAGTAGTATGATATCCCCCTTGGCAGTGAGCAATTCCCTCCCCCCTTGGCATCAAGCTAACCCTCCCCCCCCTTGACAACGAGCTAACCCTCCCCACCTTGGCAACAAGCAATTCCCTCCCCCCCTTGGCAACAAGCTAACCCTCCCCCCTTGACAACGAGCTAACCCTCCCCACCTTGGCAACAAGCAATTCCCTCCCCCCTTGGCAACAAGCTAACCCTCCCCCCTTGACAACAAGCAATTCCCTCCCCCCTTGGCAATGAGCAATTTCACTTCCTCTTGGCAACAAACATGTATTCCCCCATGGGATCGAGCATGAAGCCCCCTTGGCATCGAGCATGAAGCCCCCTTGAAATCGAGCATGAAGCCCCCTTGGCATCGAGCATGAAGCCCCCTTGGCATCGAGCATGAAGCCCCCTTGGCATCGAGCATGAAGCCCCCTTGGCATAGAGCATGAAGCCCCCTTGGCATCGAGCATGAAGCCCCTAGCAATGAGCATGTAGGTAAGCGGCACTTATGTGTCAAATATGTAATGGGCATAACGTTTTGTTATATAGCATGTAATGGGCATTATGGTGTGTGGCCTTATGTGAAATTGGCATTACAGCATGTTGATTTATGTGTAATGATTTATGTGTAATTACATGAAGCCCCCTTGGCATCGAGCATGAAGCCCCTAGCAATGAGCATGTAGGTAAGCGGCACTTATGTGTCAAATATGTAATGGGCATAACGTTTTGTTATATAGCATGTAATGGGCATTACTGTGTGTGGTCTAAAGTGTAATACCACGCCCCATTTTGTGAGACCACGCCTCCGTCCCGTGAGACCACGCCCCCTTTTCTCTGCGCAATGGTCTGCCCTCCTTATAAATTTGGATTTGGGACCACCCATTACCATAATTGTAGATTCACCTATGGCCACCAACACTCTCCAATGAAATGGGCAGTAAATTGGCGACAACCATGTGATCACACTACACACTACTCTTTCATCGGAGTGTCATTGTACTGTAGTGGATGTGTTTGGGGAATTATGTGCTCATTCGATGGACGCAGGTATAATAACAGTGAACAGAATTGGATTCCAGAATCAGCACCATACGAAAGGTGGATTGTACTCATTTAGCTCTGTTCTACGGTTCTAAATGTCAAATGATAATGGAAAATACTGTAAATCGTAAAACAGCTATAGACAAATACAATCTGTAAAGACAGTGGGGTAACTGTAATAGGGTGCTAGAAGACAGAGGTGTAGGAGTTTGTCCAAGAATGGCTTTTAAACCAGGTTGGTTCTGTCATGTAAATGATTGCCACATTTAAAATGCAGAAATTCTCGGACCAGCTCCCCTGCACCTCCAGCTTCTGCTCCCCTGCACCTCCAGCTTCTGCTCCCCTGCACCTCCATCTTCTTGCACCATTACATTTACCCCATAGAGTTATTTGTAACTCTGCTCGAAGGGATGATCTGCACTTCAACCAGAACTTTATCTGCAGTTTGGCCGCTACGTTAATTGCGTACTGTATTTGTTGCTCAGTAAATAGATACCGTCATAAACACAATTATATAATGGATGCAAGTCATTTAAAGGGGAACGACCTTGGAACTCTCCCCAAAATATGTTATGTGTACTGTTAGATCTCTTTACTTATAGTTTATAGAGTTGAATACAAGTAGACTGCACTGTGTGATCAGGGCTAAAAGCGAATATTTGCAGGTATGTTAGGTTAGATAATCATCATCAATAAGAGCTGGTAGTGTTAAGGAGCCCATTTAACATTAAATATTTGCGGTTAATTCCCTGAAAATACCCTTTTTCTGGGGGTAGCTGCAAGTATTAATTACCCCCCCACATGTATCACAGAGAGACAGCAGCAGGAATCTCCAATCTCTGCTGCGATCTGTCCTGCATCGCTGGTAGTCAATTGTAGCCAATCCATAGCCCGTGCCGGATGTGCAGTGTGGTCAGCAGGGGTTTATCAGTGACTGCGCAAGCACAGACCCCCCGGCACCGGGCAAAGCAAACCCCAGGGATGGGCTCTAACTGGCAGACACGGGGGAAGATGGATCAATAGAAGTTGCCCAAAGCAACTAACCAACTTATCTACTATGAAATGACAATAAGTAGCTGATTGATTGCTCTCGATAACTTCTCCAATTAATTGTTCTCCAGGGCTGGAGGCATCTCCTCCAAAAACAGAATGACAAGGGAAAGATATAGACGTTCCTCTTAACTGTCCTGATTCCAGTGGGACAGTCCAGGTATTTGCCCTCCTGGTGTGGGGGTGACAGTTGGGGGAACCAATGCCCTGCAAAACCAGCCTGTGATCACCCAAGAGACACCGAATGATTAAATAAGAAATGAGGGGTGTTAAACTTCTAGGATGGGGGCTGATCGCACAAAGTGTAGCAGCCCATGGTAGGGTAGTGGCCATAGTTCCATTAGTAGTTTATTAACGGGGTTGATTTGGAAGGCCCAAGCCTCTCTGGTTCCAGGCATCACACCCTCCCTTCCCTTTTTGGTATTGAAGTTTGTGGTTCTGACGTTGGCTATTTTTGTGGCAGGAGAGAACGGCAGGTCACCGGTACGTGTGCAATTTTGTAGTTCAGGCACGCTCCCTTTCTTAAATACAATAATAGTTATTGCTGCTCTAAATAAACAGTGTGCGGTGTTTAAATGAAAAATAATTATTAATCTAAAAAAATGTAAGAATAGACAATTATTTTAGGTACTTGTTTCCTAGCACGGCGCCACCGATTGTAATTGTATCCATCGGGTCGAAAAAATCGCATCGATCGCATCGCATGCAAACCAAATCGCATCCGATGCGATCGACACGATCGACCCGATTTTTACATTGGAATCAATGTAAGATGGTCCCTGAGACCCGATTTTACATTTATTTCAATGTAAAAAGGCCCAAAAATCCCTCATTTTAATACCAAACCACCCCTCATGTTTGAAATGCCCCCCCCCCCCATTGTTATCGCCACCCCACTATTGACGCCAACCCGAAGCGTGGCGAGCGCAGCGAGCCCGCGCGGGGCGGTGGTGCGCGTCCTCTGACCTTTTCATACCCCTACTATCCTTGTCAGCGTGGAGTTGACTTTATAGAGTGTGGCGAGCGCAGCGAGCCACCGAGCCCGAAGCATGGCGAGGGAACGCGCATAACTTCACAGGTATACGCGTCCGCTCGCCACGCTTCAGGCTCGCCACACTTTATAAAATCCACGCCAACGTGGATAGTAGGGGTATGAAAAGGTCGGCGGATGCGTACCGCCGCCCCTCGCGGGCTCGCTGCGCTCGCCACGCTTCGGGTTGGCGTCAATAGTGGGGTGGCGTTAACAATGGGGGGGCATTAAACATACTTTTTAACCATATTCAATGTGAAATGGGCCATATTGGCCCATTTCACATTGTCACCTATGTAAAATCAGGTTGATCGCGTTAACATTTAACAATGTTAAATTATTTTTAAAGTGAAAATCGGGTTGATCGCATCGGTCGCGGGCCATTATAATGATCAACCCGATTTTCACTTTAAAAATAATTTAACATTGTTCCCTATGGGAGAATCGTGTTGATCGCGTTGGTCGCATCGCGGCCCCTTATTACGGGCCGCGATGGACGCGATCAACGCGCTTTTCTCTTTCACCGGGCAAATTAGCTGGTGATTGACAGAAAATCGTGTCCATCGCATTGATTGTATGCCTTAAGTACCTTAAAATTAAGGCATACAATCAACGAGATGGGCGCCGTGCTAGGAAACAAGTACCTTATTTTATATTATTAGAAATAATTATTTTTAATTTAAACACTGCACGCTGCTTAATTAGCGCAGCAATACCTATTTTTGTATTTAATGTTCCATATGTGGGTCTGCCCCCCCCAATTACTTTTGCTACAGCTTGGCTAAACAGCTCATAATCAGTGTTTATGGTTAACTAATCTGCACCCAGGACACTCCTCGTCCAATGAACCTGGGGGCTGCCCAACTGCTTGGGGAGTGCTGGATCCAGTGATGATTACCATGGGAACTCCCAGCGCTTACGCGTTTACGCAGGGCGTTCGCATGGGCACGACTATGCTCCGCCGCCCTAGGCCCCCAGCCGCAGCCTTGGGTGCGTGCACGGCATATGTGTATAATTGCAGCTGAGCATACGCCAAACATCGGTCCCCATGCGAACAAACGCTGGCTGCGAATGGACCAGAATAAGCTCCTTAATCCGGCCAATTGCACAAATACGAAACTTGAGTCAAAATCAATTGATTTGATTTGGGGAAAAAAAGGTCTCAGTAAAACCATTAATATGTTTGCATGACGCTTGCATATGGACATCAGCATCGGAGTGTTTACAGGTAAGCCCCACCCAAATCATAGATAGGGCCCTGCACGTGCGCAGTTTCCCAAACATCAGGAAACTGCGCAGGGGATCCCGTTAGACATCCCTACTGAATTATTCCCAAAACTCTGTATTCCGCCAACTGCCTGCATGGCTCCTGTCAGAACTCAGCCCACTGTAATGCTGACGGACTGGGTACATTCGGAGGAACAGATAAACAATAAAACGGTGAATCAGGATTTTTTTGTGTGTTTGCCTGATCATGGTAACCTTTAGAAGTGCACACTTGGCCCGTGATGACTGTTTACCCAGCTGCGTGTACAATTATTTATATCACATCAGATGAGGCTGGTATTGTCAGCGTATTGTCTTAACCACATTCACAACAGAAACCATATGCGCGAGGTTACAGCATACAGAGAAGTGCTTAGCACCTGCTTGTCCTGTTGATGCAGTCTGTTATATTTATCAGCAGGTCATTGATTTACATCTGACATCCCACAGACGTCATTTTATTTAGTTTCTAAAATGGAAAGTTTTGTGTCTGTTTAACCAGAGGTTTCTATTTTTAGGGTGTCCTCCAATAACTCACCCACTTGCCCTCAGGGGTGCATTAAGAGTGGAGGGGGCCTGGATAGAGAAGGCACATCGGCTCTGAGCACTAAGTGGTGCACAGGTCTCCAGAAAAATGGCCGCCACACCATTTTCCCAGAGACCTGTGCACCGCCTCTGAGTCACTACTGTCACTGCCACTGCCACAGAAGGAAGGCATTTGATTTTCAGCTTTCCAGGCTGTTCCCATAGAGAAGTCACCTTGGGTTAAATTTACTAAAAGATTGATTTTTAGATTTAGTTCAAATGTATCAATATCTACACAAAATCAACCACATTTTTTTCTGTTTCAAATAGAATACTATTTACTAACAGTTGAGTAAAAATTTTGGTTCCGTTGTAAATTCAATAGTCCGTTGTTTTTTATTTGGGGTTCTAAATGGGGCAGCACGGATGGCGTAATGGTTAGCATTACTGCCTTACAGCACTGAGGTCATGGGTTCCATTCCCACCATGGCCCTAACTGTGCAGAGTTTGTATATTCTCCCCGTACTTGCGTGGGTTTCCTCCAGGTGCTCAAAAATATACTGGTAGGCTAATTGGCTCCCAACGAATTAACCCTAGAATGTCTGTGTGTGCGTGTACATGTGGTAGGGAATATAGACTGTAAGCTCCACTGGGGCAGGGACTCATGTTCAAATATTCTCTGTACAGCGCTGCGGAATATGTGTGCACTATATTATACCCCTTTTCCATCTGCAAGCCGGGTCGCACCAGTGATTTTATACCCGACTATAACCTGGGTACAACCCGGCTTGTGAACCCATTCACACTAGAGTCCCAACCCGGCATAATGCTGGGCGGGTGACTTCACCGGCAGGTGGGGTCGGGGAGTCGCTGGGAGATGAAAGCATCTTCCAATGCCGGCTTTTGCACTGTAGTGAACGGGACCCCGGTTACCTGTTTACACTACACAGTGACCCAGGATGAACCCGTGTTCAACCCTGGTCGCTACCTGGGTAGAAATGCCGGGTCTCATGACTTGGGTTATTTCAACAGGGAGCGTTTCCACCTGGCTAAAATCCCGGGTTTTGCGCTCTCCCGTGCCCAATATTTAGGCTAGTGCATGGGTCTTCAAACTGTGGCCCTCCAGATGTTGTGGAACTACAAATCCCAGCATGCCTTGCTATAAGGGAGTGTTAAAACTGTGGCAAGGCATGCTGGGATTTGTAGTTTCACAACATCTGGAGGGCCACAGTTTGAAGACCTATGGGCTAGTGGAAAAGGGGTATAGGAAACTGTTAATAAATAAAAAAAAATAATACATGTTTCAATAAATGCAAAAATGGACCACAAATCTAGCAAATTATACAACAGCATCCCTATTGGCCAAAATGTTGCCAATTTTTAATATAGTATAATCTCCAACATAAAAAAAAAATGTAAGAAAAAATTTGTGTAAAACACAAAAAAATTCCTTTACATATGTCAAACATTACATGTCAACCTTTGTCTCGACCAATAGTGGTTGACCCATACTTTGGATCCCGAGTAGAAGAAACTTGAACCCTGTGCTAGAGCCTTCCCCATGTACTGGGGATGACCATTGAATAGTTCATTATTAATGGTCTCCATCGATGGTGCCATCGGTACTTGGCATCAGTGATGGGAAACTCTTGAAGGTTTGAACCATCGATGGACTCAATAGCTATGGTACTTTACTGTCTTTACTGACCCAAGATACCTGAAGCAGCTTCTGATTCCATACTGTCCCACCCGATTACTACGATCTGTAGATGAAGGACTCTTCGCCGTACCTAGAATCTCCCATAAGTCACCTGGGGGTCAAGCTTTTTTCCATGCGGCTCAGACTCTATGGAACTCAGTTCGAGAGGACCCCACTCTACAATCCTTCAAAAACAAACTCAAAACTTAACCGTTTACTCCAGCGTTTCCAAATGTATCGTTAAAAAAATTAATTTTGGGGTGAGAATGGGCAGAGAATAAAACGAGGGTATGATTTGGTCAAACCTGGCATGGACTTCTTAGGTCAGGGGATGGGGAGCTGTATCAAACCATGGAGGGAGATGAAAGGCAGAAGAAGCCTGCAGCACCAATTCGCTTTTGTCATCTTAAAAACTTCTAGAGAAATAACGACAGTTAATTTAAAAAAACACCACGATTTTATCGCCACCTACCTAACCCAGCCCACGGAATTGCAGTTCGTAAGTGCAGTAAATTGGAGAATCGGAAGAAGCCTATGCCCACACTATGAATCGATGCATACTGTAACAGGCATTGGACCTGTTGAGAAATCCTTATTTTCCACGATTATTACATTATTGTTGACAGCCCATACATTGCAGATGGTATTGAATTAACTCGGTGATGACAGGGAAAGTTTATGGAACTTTTCTTTCTTCCTCGGAAGAAGCAATATTTTTGACTTGACATTAAAAGGCATTAAATAACCCGGCCTTGCTTAACTGGGATTACAGTTACATTCCTAGTTCAGGTCTGACCTTTGTAGTGCTCTGTGCAGCCAAGCCAGAATTCCTGACTCCCTGGCACAGCAGTCGCTCAGCAGACACAAGGGGTAGGAGTGTTTGCAGGGAATCTTAAAAGCTTTTTTTGAAATCATATAATATATATATATAACATATTATGAGCAAAAGATAAATCCTTGTGGGAATTGACAATACTTCTTCCATTTCCTGTAATATGGATTACTTTTACAACGACCAATCGTCAAACATCGTGCCAACTCCTTTTTTTTTTTAAAGTGCACATCTGTGTGTTTTAAGTTACCGTATTATTCAATTAAATAGTTATATGCCTGCGGTACTCATCCCTCTGTCCTCAAATTCTAAATGGAAGGAAAGACGATCGCGATCCCTTTAAAGGGCCTACGCTAATGAAGTGTGCGCGTATCGAGTCAGGATATGTATATATTGCTGATTTGAGTGTTATGCAAATATAATGGACGTAAGACGCAGCATTAAGGGGGTTTATGTTATAGGAGAAATGATATTTTAAGCGCACATTTAGGATGGCTGTGTTTTATGTGCTGCAATCAGATCTTGCGTGCGCTTGATCTGCTTTCTCCAATTGTACTTGGAAATAGAGGGCCAAATGTAGCACTCACAATGTTATATATTGTCTGCCAGAATTCCACATAAAAGTTGAGTAGTCATTATGCTTTTGGAGGGGAAGGGAAGGCAAACAATGGCATAAGTCACAGGAGTTGCATTAGAGGTCCTGCTCCAGACCAGACTGTATACACCCTATCGGCAGATGTTAGCCTATATTTCCACGCAATCACATAGTAATACATAATCTCTGGAACCCCTTCTCCACTTAAATCCCGGGTCTGACATAGGTTTTTGAACATGGTTCCCCCGGGTGCCGGATTCCATTGGTCGTTTCTCAGACATCGGAATCCCGACTGTCAGTAGCCCAACCATACCCGTTCCAAACCTGGCCAGACCCTGTTTATACCGCTGCTGCAATCTGAGTACACCAGCTCTTCCAATGCCTTTAATGGGTCATGGGTCACATGACCCAGGTCAGCTGATTACACTGTCCCGTTACCCTAAGCCTGATACCCTAAAACCTGATAGGCTAAACAAGAACACGCCATAAACGAAACACACATGATTAACCAGTGGCGGATGTTATCATGGTCACCGATTTCAAGCATACACACTGTACAATGTTTACATTTTGTTGTCCTGACCAGTAGTTATCGGCAAAATGGTTATGAATATCGTCTAATGTGTGCGCAGATGATATTTCCTATACAAGGTAACATTTCAGGTCATTATGATGAATAAAAGGTGTTTGCTGGCAGCTTTCACGCCAATTTTGACAAATTCACTTGGCACTCAAAGGGTTAAACGCCACGCCGACATCCTGGTGTCGACGTTCCGAATGTCAACAATTTGAAACCTTTACGTGCAATTGGACGGAGGACACAGTACATTGGTGACCCAGCCGAGAAGTTCTTTCATAGCTCCTTAATAGACCACACCTGCAGCCGCAGACTACCGACGTAAACAATGAAACATGACGGATTAAGGACGCGGCGACGCACAACTGCTACAATCATGTCCGCAGTTCATCTTACTCGAAGAGAATTCCTCTCAGCCTGCTCTCCCCCAGGAACAGCACTTTGGCTGTGTACGGGTGTAATGACCTGGAGGGTGCTCAGTACGCTGTATATAAATAAACGCGCAAGTCGGCCTTCCAGAACATGGAACTATAGCATACGCGCTAACAGTGAAATAGAACATGGTAGTAGGGAATGTCAACGTAGGCGCTGATAGGGAAATATACTCCTTGAGGAGGGCCGAGAAATTCAAATACCTGGGGGTCATTGTATCAAATGATCCTGGAGATTATTTGGAGGACAACCTTGCCCCGATCCTGGTACGCTTTAAAAACCAGAGTAGATGTTGGAGTAAATTACCCCTGACCCTACTTGGGCGTATCAACCTGTTTAAGATGCTGGTTTTACCTAAACTCCTCTACTGTCTCCAACATTCTCCGGTGTATATAAGGGATGATTTTTTTAGGAAAGTGAATAGCGTCATTACATCTTTTATATGGAAGGGAAAACGACCCCGTATAAAGATGGAGACATTATGGAAAAAGCGTAATGATGGAGGCCTTGCCCTCCCAAATATCAAATTATATTACTGGGCAACACAAATCACCCACTTGAAAACATGGATGGATGAGGGGACAGTGGAGGAGGAAATCAGACAATTGATCCGTGGTATGGGAATAGAATGGAACCCACTCCAGGTTCTATTGATGGAGGGAGCCAGAAAGAAATTTCCACCTATTATAATGCAAGCCTTTAGGATATGGAAAAGAGTGTGTAAAATGGATAATTATGATGGTATAGATCCGGAAACCGCTATTTTCTCATTAACTCTGTTAAATGAGCTTAATAAAATGGGCACTGGTAAAGGTTGGGCGAGGTATGGCATTACGCAGATTCAACAGTTATACCAGAATGGTAATTTCAAGCCATATAATACACTATGTTTAGAATTTGGGCTACCAACAACAATGCTCTTTAGTTATATACAGTTAAAACAAGCGTTAGAACCCTATGGAATAAGGCGGGCAGGATTTATGACTGAAACCCCGATCAAGACCATTATAAATAAATTACCGCAAAAAAAAAAAACTATCTGTGGTATATACTCACTTATTAGGGAGTAATGCTGATACGGGAATCCCGAAACTTAAAATGAAGTGGGAAGCAGACTTCCCTAACTTGACAGGAGGAATGTGGGACAGGGCCTTGAAATCCCCGGTTAGGGCCACAAATTCAATGCGCATACAGATGGTACAATTTAACATCTTACATCGGGTGTATTTAACATCCGTTAAGATGAAGAGATTTGGGGCAACTGCCACTGATATATGTCCTAGGTGTGGGATCCATCAAGGCACATTTATACACTTGATCTGGTATTGTACGGGGGTCCTACGGTTTTGGGAGAGGGTCTCAGAGGTTTTAGAAAAAGTGGGTGTCCCCCAGGCCAAAATAACCCCTATGAATATATTGTTA
Source organism: Crinia signifera (assembly GCF_055691185.1). Lineage (NCBI taxonomy): Eukaryota > Metazoa > Chordata > Amphibia > Anura > Myobatrachidae > Crinia > Crinia signifera. The sequence goes on from NC_139217.1 coordinate 461,349,890, forward strand.
GGACTCTGGACGCATGAGGGAATCTCAAGAGACATAAGCACCTTGGCGTTATGCCTATCCTCAACTGCAAATATGGTTATTGCACGTAATTGGTTGGGGGCTAAGGAACCACAATTTCAGGAATGGTTAAATCTGGTAGAAATAACATATCAACACGAAAGAGCGACCTATGTAATAAGGGGAAGTCAAGAAAAGTTTGATAGAATTTGGTCACAATGGATAAGGTATAAGAGTTTATAAGGTAAGGGGATAGTTATTGGCATAATTATTATTGATACACCAAGTACACTAATATTACAAGGAATAAATTGCAAGAATTTAGATATAATTGTATTGGAGACATATACTGTAGCACTATAAGGTGTTTATAGGCACGGGTATTCTTATAAAAAAATTTTCTTTCTTTTTTTTTTTTTTTTTTTTTTTTTTTCTCGTTATGATTGATGGAAATATATACTGTCACACTTCACGGTGTCTATACACATGAGAAATTGTTTAATTATGAATTAAGTTTAGTGTGCTCAGCGAAATTGCAGTTAGGATGTATAGGCAAATATAGGTGGATGCCAGATGGATAAGGGTGTATCTGATGGATCCCTAGTAAGGGGGGATGGGAGGGGTGCAAGAGGGAGGGAACCTGTACCTGTTTTTATTGTATTGTATGTATGTTTTTTTCTTTTTCTGTTTTTCTATGTGATAAAAAAAAAAAAAACAGTGAAATAGAACAGTCACAATTACCTAGAGGCGACATAACATGTGCTTCAGTATAATGACTCCAAACATTAATGCTTCTGTATACTATAAAAATGACAGATATACATTTGCGGTAACTTCCTGCGCGGGCCGGGGGTCAGAGTTACACGGTTGCTGGTAAGGGAGATTAGGGACCTTACACGTACGAGGGCGCAACCATCTGTTAGCCGTAGAGTTCAGTCTCCGCAGTGACAAAACCCCCTCCCGCTGTCAGCTTTTATTAGCTGCGTTTGTAAAAGGCCTCAGAGGATTTCGCCAGCAATGTGATATTTTATTCATATGCAACAATAACAAAGTAACACGATAACACGAAGATAGAACAACGTTCAACGTTCTGTTGTTTTTATTCAGCACTTCAGATATTGCTAATTACCCTGCAGCCGTGATAAATGCGCGCATTCGGGTGAACTTGTGACCCAGACATACGGCGCAGCTGGAACATCATCCCATCTCCTTGCATTTATAATAGTAATGTCTTTCAAATGACAAATTATTTGCATATTGGAAGAAGCAGGGTACTCCGCAGCACAGAGTATATCAGGAGATGAGGGATGTGTCAGTGAGGACAGGGCTGCATGTGACAGGGGCAGTGACATGATGTGAGGAGGGGACTGGAGGCAGCAGGAAGCCACAGACTGATAGTTATATAGTGGGAGGAGCAGGGTACCCAGCAGCACAGAGTATATCAGGAGATGAGTGATGTGTCAGTGAGGACAGGGCTGCATGTGACAGGGGCAGTGACATGATGTGAGGAGGGGAATGGGGGCAGCAGGAAGCCACAGACTGATAGCTATATAGTGAGAGGAACAGGGCCCTCAGCAGCACAGAGTATATCAGGAGATGAGGGATGTGTCAGTGAGGAGGACAGGGCTGCATGTGACAGGGGCAGTGACATGATGTGAGGAGGGGAATGGAGGCAGCAGGAAGCCACAGACTGAGAGTTATATAGTGGGAGGAGCAGGGTCCCCAGCAGCACAGAGTATATCAGGATATGAGGGATGTGTCAGTGAGGACAGGGCTGCATGTGACAGGGGCAGTGACATGATGTGAGGAGGGGACTGGAGGCAGCAGGAAGCCACAGACTGATAGCTATATAGTGAGAGGAACAGGGCCCTCAGCAGCACAGAGTATATCAGGAGATGAGTGATGTCAGTGAAGACATGGCTGCATGTGACATTGGCAGTGACCTGATGTGTGGCGGGCAGTAGAGACACTATCTGTTGCTATTGAGTAACTTAGGGTAAGAAGTTAAAAACACATTTGTGTAATTAGAGTATGTGGTGTCCATAATAATTTGGCTAGTGCTAAAATGGTATGGAAACAGCATATTCAATAAATACAGGTAGTACCGAAAAGTGTTTATAATAAAATAAAATTTATAAAAAAAAAAAAAAACATATATGCTGAGGGATGAATTCACACAAGGGCAAATTGCATTTGGGATTTATTGCATAAGTAGCTATCATGTACAGTATATTGTGCTGAGTGAAAAGAAAAGAAAAAAAATCTCAGCGAATATATATATAGCTGCAAACAAGAAACCCCATATTGGAGGCAGCAATGTTTTGCTGCTTTCCCACTGCCAAGCCGTTTAAAGAACCGGTAGTTTTAAACGGTATTTAAAACGGTATTAGCTTTCACATTGCAGAAGATTACCGTTTTAGATACTGTTAAAGTACCATTCATCTCGCAGTAAACCGTTTAATCCCCTCGTGTCCCCTGGTACCTGTCCTTCCCCCCCCCCCTCCCCCCCGTACTTGCCAGCTGGTACCCTCGCTCCCGCCCCCTTCCCTGGTACCCCCTGCCCTGGTACCCCCCCTGCCCTGGAACCTTGCTCCCCCCTCCCCTGGTACCTTGCAGCTGGTACCTTGCATCCAGGCAGCGGGGCAGCATGGTAAGCAGCGGGCATTCAAGGGCTCCTAGTCGGCAGGTCCCCCCTCCTCCCCTCCCCTGGTACCTTGCAGCTGGTACCTTGCATCCGGGCAGCGGGGCAGCAAGGTAGGCAGGTAGAAGGGGACCAGGACAGGTACCAGGGGAGGGGGAAGACTAGTGTAGGATCTTAAATACCGTTTCAGAGCCATTCTCACTGCATAAAAAAATGGACTCTGAAACGTATAGGACTCTGCTTTGGAAACGGGTTGAAATACCGGTTAACTTTAACCGGTAAATCAACTCTGGCGCTTTCCCACTGCAGCCTTAAACGTTTAGAAAGGGGGGAAAAACGGCAATATACCGTTTAAGACCTGCAGGGGGAAAGGGGCATTAGTATCAATACTTGTAAAACTTCCCAAAAAATATAGTTACTATTGTTGTATAGAAATATCTTGCAACAAAAACCATTTAAGCATAGACCCACTCGTATGTGGATGTAGACATGTCCTTTAGGCAGTGTGAAACTCCACCTGGAAGGCGTGCCACGTTACGTGGGGTGCATCCCACAGTAATATCCCTAAGTCTAGTTTCAAAAGTAGGCATGTGTGCTTCCAAGCACAACGGATAGTTTGATCTTTTAGGCCTTGTAGTAATGGGCCTTATTCCGGTCCCTTCGCTCCCCCGTGCAGACACATTTCTGTTCATTTGCAGTTGCAGGGTACTTGTGGCTGTGGCGAACAGGGTGTTCACCAGGCGAATGCACCCAGGATTGCGGGAGTGCGGCAACGGGGGCGGCCAATTCCCCCATGTGTGTTTCCATGAGAACACTAGGCGTTCCCATGCAAATGGGGGGGTGTCAGCTGACATCGCTGGATGTCAGACTCCCGCCCACTTCCTCCTGAGGGTGAACGCATATCTAAGTGACCTGAGAGTCACTTAGATATCCATGCACCTTTGCCATCATTCGATGATCCCCAACCATCGAATGATGGGGGTGGCTTCCCCTAGCCCAGGGGCGGATTGGGATGTAAAACCAGCCCGGGAAATTTATGGAAGCAGCCCTGGGGGCGGGGTCTGCTGAGGGGGTGGAGTCTGTCAAGAGGGGGCGGATCCCTACTAATAGAATCTGATTCAGAGTTGCATGCAGTTGCAGCCTTCCTTTTATTTTTTGATGCAGTTGCATATGCAACTTTATGCTAATGCTGTTCCACCATTAGCTACATTATTGAAACTTTCACCAGCCCTATAATAGGTGCAGTCCATCTGTCTCAGTATGGCCTCCAAAGCGAGCAAATCCGCTTCTTTGTATGCAACCACTATCAGCAACTCGCCCATATTACTCCCATAACATGCCCATACTGTGAATAGCTGACCCACTGTATCCCCAAGGAAAGCATAACACATTTATAACAGATTTGGTGGTGCTTGCGCATCAGCAACTCTGTACAAACACCATTACATTGGCCCCCAAATAAATAAATAAAAAGCATTAAACCCACAGGAAAAAAAACCTGACCCCCAACAGGTAACAAACATACTGATCCCCAATAGGGGGGAAAACCCCAAAGAAAACAAAAACATTCCCCCACATGAAAAAACACACTGACCCCCAAAAAAACAAACATTGGCCCAAACAGAAAACAATGCACCAGACAAAATAAAAAACATTAAACGCTAGCCCCTACAGGGAGGAGAGGTGTGGGCGGACCATTTGGGGCAGGCAGCTTCAGTGCTTCCCGCTGTACTTTGTATTAAAAGCGAGCAGTGTGTCCGGCACCACCATTACATTACACAGCGGGCAGTACTACAGCTCTCACCGCATGCCGCTCCTCCACTCATTAAGGGAGTGCCTTTCTCATACTTGGGGAGAAGGCATAGAAAAATAGAAACATAGAATTTGACGGCAGATAAGAACCATTTGGCCCATCTAGTCTGCCCCTTTCTTATCCTTCAGGTAATCTCAACCCTTTTTGATCCTTATTTCTTTGTAAGGATATTCATATGCCTATCCCAAGCATGTGCCGTGGGCATATATATATATATATATATATATATATATATATATATATATGCTCATTACAGAGCCTCCCCATACATATATATTAGAGCAAAGCTTTACCCTGATCATATGCTTGGCTCTTAAACAAATAGTATACCAATATCAATATCAATATCAATATCAATATATATATATATATATATATATATATATATATATACACATATACAGCAGGGTGATTAGGCACTCACTAAAAACAGTCCAAAGTCCCTGTTGCCATCCGATATTAAGGAGACAGATCTCCAAGATACACCATCGTTCACGGCGGTACTCAGGTAAGAAGACACAATAGACAGTTGCTGGATCTAAGGCTTAGATCCAGCAACTGTCTATTGTGTCTTCTTACCTGAGTACCGCCGTGAACGATGGTGTATATATATATATATATATATATATATATATATATATAACAAGAACAGGTGCTCCTTAGTGCAATAACGCTTTTTCAAAAACATGTATTCCATTTGAAAGAGACCGATAAAGCTGAAAGCTTTGAAGTTTACCGAGTCAACAAGAATGAGGGCCAATATGCAGAAAACCGTAATGCCCATTACACATTAAGCCACAACGTAATGCCCATTGCACAATAAGCTGCACACTTTAATGCCCATATGACGTTATGCCATCCCAAGTACTTTTTATACACATAATGCCAACAGTAGTGCCCCTTACACAATGTCCCATTAGTGCCCCTTACAAATTACACCCAGTAGTGCCTATTACACATAATGCCAACAGTAGTGACCCTTACACAATGCCTGGAGTAGTGCCCATTGCAGTATGCCCCCATTACTGCAAACTGTGTAATCTAGTCTAGTCCAGCCCGGAGCCGAGCATCTGGCATCCCGCCACCGCCGCAGCTGCTGCTACTGAAAAGAGAGAGAAGAGCACAGCCTGCAGAGGCGCTGAATTGATTTTAAATATGGTGCCGGCTCGTGAGCCAATTGATGCTCGTGGTCCGACAGCCAATCAATAACTGCAGCTGCTGGGCCACAAGCTCTGAGAGCAGTGGCTGCTGGCAATTAGCAGTGAGTGGTGATGTAGGTGGTGCACCCACAGTGCAAATGGGCAAGGCACCACAGGCACACACCTAGTTACGGTCCTGCACATCACCTAGTGCCCCATGTTCACATTACGCTTCACAGTAGTGCCCCTTACACAAAATATCCACAGTAGTAGTGCTGCTTATACATATAATGCCCACAGTAGTAGAAACCTTACACACACATAATATCCACAGTAGTAGTGCTGCTTATACATATAATGCCCGCAGTAGTAGAAACCTTACACACACATAATGTCCACAGTAGTAGTGCTGCTTATACATATAATGCCCGCAGTAGTAGAAACCTTACACACACATAATGTCCACAGTAGGGGCACGGTTTACACATAATGCCTACTGTTGGCCACAGTAGCAGCATTGTTTATACATAATGACCACTGTTGGCCACAGTAGTAGACATTAACAGCGCCGTGTAACTTAGAAAAAAGGGGGAATTGTCATGCGCTCACCTTATGTGCATGCTAAATGAAAAAATGATGTGGAAATGCAGTCTGTTTATGTAAAATAAATAAATTTATTCAATATATAACAAATGAAATATATGCAATGAGAGTGCTAAGTCCGGAGGGTAAGTCTGGGACTGGCGGTGGTTGCGGTGGGTGAGGAAACTGGGAGCCCTGGTAGGGAATGGGGGTCTCAGCAGAGCCCTTTTACCATAAACCTCCTATGGTTTATGTCTCACAGTGTTAACGGTGGGGGGGGGGGGGGGGGGGGGGGGCGGTGGGGAGAAGGTCTGGGAATGGTCTGGAATGCTATGAGCCCTTGCGGGGATGGGGGTGTCAGAGGAACCCCTTATACCATAAATCTCCCGTGATTTATGTCTCATGCAAAAAGGAACCGGTGGGAGAGAGTGATAAAGTACAAACGTTAAAGTACACAAGTCAAACTGATATGAGCCCTGGCGGGGATGAGGGTGTCAGCAGAACCCTTTTTACCATAAACCTCCTTGGTTTATGTCTCATATAGATACTCAGCGTTGATGTCAGGCAACGGTGGGAGAGATATATAATGAATTGATCTGATATGAGCCCTGGTGGGTATGAGGGTGTCAGCAGAACCCTTTTTACCATAAACCTCCTAGGTTTATGTCTCATACAGATAACCAGCGATGTAGACTGATGGAGCAATGTTATAATGTGAATGGTGTAACGCTCTCTGAGCGCTTACCCTGTAGGTCGTAGATCAGCGCAGACGGAAGTGCGTGTTCAGCCTAGCTTGTGGAGGGGTGAGAGGCTGTAGCAGCCGCTAGCAGCCATCCGATATCCCGGCTCCACAGGCTCTGTGGTCGGGAGGTGATGTCCGGGTTGCCGGTCTCGCGAGATCGCGGCCAGTCCTGATGACGTCACTGCTCTCCGCAAATGTCCGTGCACTCAGCTCTACGGTGGGGGAGACTGAGCTTGAATGGGAAGGGTGTGCTGAGCCTGTAGTTCAGCGCCGTGTAACTCCCGCACCAGTTGCTGACAGTTGTAGCATTGCCTATATGTAATGCCCACACCAGTTGCTGACAATAGTAGCACTGCATAACACACTCACCAGTTGTCGACAGTAGTAGCACTGCGTAACACACTCACTAGTTGCCAACAGTAGTAGCGCCGCTTAATACCCTCACCAGTTGCCGACAGTAGTAGTGCTGGGTAACGCTTGCACCAGTTGCCAACAGTAGTTGCGCTGCGTAATGCCCACACCAGTTGCTGACATTACTAGCGACATTACTAGCACTGGGTAACACCCACACCAGTTGCCGACAGTAGTGGCGCTGCGTAACACACTCACCAGTTGCCGACAGTAGTAGCGCTGCTTAATACCCTCACCAGTTGCTGGCAGCAGTAGTGCTGGATAATGCCTGCACCAGTTGCCAACAGTAGTAGCGCTGCTTAATGACCACACCCGTTGCTGACAGTACTAGCCCTGGGTAACACCCACACCAGTTGCCGACAGTAGTGGCACTGCGTAACACCCACACCAGCTGCTGATAGTAGTAGCGTGCATAAAACCTGCACCATTTGCCAACAGTAGTAGCGCTGCATAATGCCCACACCAGTTGCTGACAGTAGTAGCACTGCGTAACACCTGCAGCAGTTGCCGACAGTAGTGACACTGCGTAATGCCCTCACCAGTGGCCGACAGTAGTGACACTGCGTAATGCCCTCACCAGTTGCCGACAGTAGTAGCGCTGCTTAATACCCTCACCAGTTGCCGACAGTAGTAGTGCTGGGTAACGTCCGCACCAGTTGCCAACAGTAGTAGCGCTGCATAATGTACGCACCAGTTGCCAACAGTAGTAGTGCTGGGTAACACCTGCACCAGTTGCCGACAGTAGTAGTGCTGCATAATGCACGCACCATTTGCTGGCAGCAGTTGCACTGCAAAACACACTCATCAGTTGTCGACAGTAGTATCGCTGCTTAATACCCTCAACCAGGGCCGGAATTTCCATTAGGCCCATGAGGCACGGGCCTATGGGCGGCACCTGCTGGGGGCGGCATGACATCCCCCCTCACTGGTGGAGAATAGCCAGAAGGGGGAAGGGGTCCCAAATAACAGAAGGGAGGGAAAGCCAGGGCCTGGCACCCCCAATGGCATTCAGCCTTCTACTCACCCCTCCTGGAGTCTGGACCTCTCTTGCTCAGTGGCTAGTCACGACGCAGTGACCTGACGCAGGTGGAACACTGGCAGGTACTCCCCGGCCCCGCTGACAGTGCTGCAGAGCTGCTGCTGCCGCCGCCGCAGACAGCTTCCCATACACATTCCACGGGGGAGGGGGGCGATGGCTCATGGGCAGGCAATGACTGGCAGTAATGCTGGTGGCTAGAACAGCTTCTATCTCTCTGCCCCTCTGTGGGGGGGGGGGGGGCGGCAAAAAAAGTGGTGCCTAGGGGCAGACAGACACTTAAATCTGCCCCTGCCCTCACCAGTTGCCGACAGTAGTAGCACTGCTTAATACCCTCTCCAGTTACCAACAGTAGGAGTGCTGCGTAATGCATGCACCAGTTGCCGACAGTAGTAGGGCTGCATAATGCACGCACCAGTTGCCGACAGTAGTAGTGCTGTGTAGCGCCCGCGCCAGTTGCCGACAGTAGTGCTGCGTAATGCTCGCACCAGTTGCCGACAGAAGTGACACTGCCTAACGCCCGCACCAGTTACCAACAGTAGTAGCGCTGTGTAATACCCACACCAGTTGCTGACAGTAGTAGTGCTGTGTAGCACCTGCACAGGTTGCCGACAGCAGTGACACTGCATAATGCCCTCACCAGTTGCCTACAGTAATAGTGCTGCATGATGCCAGCACCACAACTTTATTTACCTTAAAAGCTGGCTGGCTGGCAGTGGATCATCTACTTCTTTCTTCCATTATCTGTGCAGCTCCGGTGTAGCTCCGCCCCCATCCACGCATGTAGCTCCGCCCATCCACTTCGTGTAGCCCCGCCCCCTTTCCAGGACCTAATGTCATGATTACTGATGACATTAAAGGGGAATGGGAGCCAGGAGGGACTGCAGCTCTGTGCTGCCGGGGCTGCTGCAGTTAGTGTGACAGTGTACGTACTGGCAGGCAGCCGGCAGCCACAGAGTTAGGACAGCAGCGGGGATTTATAGCAGGGAGAGCGCATCTCATTGCCAGCGCCTCCCTGCAAGCAACCATCATCAGGCTCACACAGAGGTGGCAGTGCACAGACAGAAGTTGGAACCGCGGGAGTAGCTGCGTGCGGCTGCACATGCGCACCAGCTCTCCCGCGGCCATTTTTACTTCTGTAAGAGTCAGTGCTGGCCGCAGCCATATTTCTATGGGGCAAAGTGCTGCGGCCGCTAGCAGAGATGGCGGCTGCGCGGTCCGCAGCCCAGCCAGGCAGGTAAGCGGCCACTTTATCACTATTATCGGCCGGCCCACCGGGAAATACCCCGGTTTCCCGCCAGGCCAATCCGCCCCTGCCCTAACCTGTGAATGGATGTTTGTGTTAAACATCCATTCACAGCCAGTGCGGGCCAACCCGCGCTGCAAGGGGAGGGGCGGGCGGCCCGGCATTCGCCGAGCGGGATTTGGTGGACATGCATGGCTGCGCATTCACAGCCTTGCGAATCAACCGGAATAACCCCTGTGCCAGTGGCGTAACTATAGCACCGCAGCCCCCGCGGTCGCGCGGGGGGGGCGCTGTGCATGTGGGGGCGCCGGGGGGCTGCGTTGCTATAGTTAGCACCCGCCCGTCCGCCCATCCACCGCTTGCCGCCCGCCCATCGCCCGCCAATCCACCGCCTGCAGCCTTACCTGTCTTCAGTTCTTCTGCTAGTGAGACGGACCACAATAAAATGTCCGCCCCATATAGCAGACAGTTCTCTGAAACTGTCTGCTGTATGGGGGCGGACATTTTGTGTTGGTCCGTCTCCATAGCAGAAGAATGAAGCCAGCAAGGGAGCCGGGACCAGTGTCAGCAAGACAGGTAAGGCTGCGGGTAGGGGATGGGGGAGGGGTGCTGCGGAGGGGGGGTGCTGCGGAGGGGGCGCCCCCCCATTAATGGCGGGGGGGGCGCCCAATTCATAGTTACGCCCCTGTGCAGTGCCCTAAGATTAGAGGCTGATCTGTATGTGGGCAGTGGTACAGGAATCCGCAATACCCCTGTGCTTGCCTAGGTGTCAGTAAAGAGCAACAGAACATAGAATCCCCATCATAAAAGGGTTTTCATACATGAAATATTATTTAATTTATTTAATTTTCAATAAACACTGTTGGAAGTTTAACAATAACAAGACCTAACCATCTAAGTCTTCCACGGTGTTATGATTACCAGCACATCCAGTCCAAGTGTGAAATACCACTTAGATATATCGGTGACTGATGCCAAACCCCCAAATACTTCCCTTTCTGTTCCAAATTCGAAATTAGTACATACAGTTCCTGGACGTCCCTTTGGGTAATCCTAATTAAGGATATTAGTTATTTCGAAACAAATAAACATTACTCCTAATATTTCGTATTACTCTCTTTCAAGGGACCGAAGGGAAGTGTTTCTGTCTTAACCCTTTAGTATTTAAAGACTATGTAAAAACAGGACCGGACTACACTCCGGACCGCCGGAACAGGACATCAAAATCTGCAGTCCGGAGCTTGTAGGGTCCGGTCCCGGGGGGTGTCCTGTCCGGGGGGTGTCTTGTCCGGGGGTCCCTGTGATAGCTATCACCAGGGAGAGGGGAGATTACAGCCTCCTCGTGTGGTCCGGACGGCGTCCGGTTTTGCTACTTGCCCGGACCATACAGGGAGGCTTTATTCTACCCCCCCTTCTCTACCTGGTGACAGGTGTCACAGGCAGCCCCCCCGGACAGGACACCCCCGGACAGGACACCCCCCCGGACCGGAGGCTACAAGCCCCAAAATGCAGAGTTTGTTGTCCGGTCCGGCGGTCCGGGGGTTTTGTCCTGGTCCGGTTTTCACCCATACCCTTTAATGGGGACTATGTAAAAACCGGACCGGACTACACTCCGGACCGCCGGACAGGACATCAAAATCTGCAGTCCGGAGCTTGTAGGGTCCGGTCCGGGGGGTGTCCTGTCCGGGGGGTGTCTTGTCCGGGGGTCCCTGTGATAGCTATCACCAGGGACATGGGAGAGGGGAGATTACAGCCTCCTCGTGTGGTCCGGACCGGCGTCCGGTTTTGCTACTTGCCCGGACCATACAGGGAGGCTTTATTCTACCCCCCCTTTCTCTACCTGGTGACAGGTGTCACAGGCAGCCCCCCCGGACAGGACACCCCCCTGGACCGGAGGCTACAAGCCCCAAAATGCAGAGTTTGTTGTCCGGTCCGGCGGTCCAGGGGTTTTGTCCTGGTCCGGTTTTCACCCATACCCTATTAATGTTACGGCTGTATTCCATTCCAGAGCAGAATGGAGTCGATACTCTGGGGAGCATTTATGACAACCAGCGCACAGGAAGTTGCCAACAGCAACCGATCCGCTGCTTAACTTGCACAACAAAAATGTCTGATAGGTTGCCAGGGGCAACGCACGAGTTTTACAGTGCGCTTATTTTTATACGGGCCTTCCAATGTAACTCGAGCTCATGCTAAAGCAATTAACACCGATTGCAGTAACGCAGCCCCTGCACCACCCAGCTCACTTTAATTTGGTGATAAATGAAGCCATTTAGGGCGATCTCCATCAATGATATACTAATTATGTTTTACTTACGGCATGTTTTCAAAAAGAAAAAAAATACAACGTTACAGAAGGCAGCTGTCCGCGCTCCAGGGAGCGGTTATAATGGAGCTGACTGTCAAGCGTAATGTCCAATTCACACAAACGCCATATACACTTCATTTCTAGCTGCCAGCTCTCATTCCCCACAAACGTATAGTAAGAATAAACATCCCAGCTTATCAGAGGCTCGGTAGCGCTGGCTGTTTCTTCCAATTTGTTGCTGAGGTCCTTAATTGAGGGAAGGTCGCCCAGGACGGTTCATTAGCAGCGAAATGTATGGGGCCGCTGTCAGGCTGCGAGTGAGCTAAGCTCGCCCATTAAAACGGCATCGATCAAACTGTACAGAGAGTGGCGTAGTGTTTCTATGTCATGGTACAATGACCAGAAGCAAGCTGACAGCCAGTCATTCTCCCGCTCCTATATTTTTATATGCGCTGTGTAGTAGAGGTATAAAACCATGGCGATGGGCGAAACTATGCTCCGCTACAGGTGGGGCAGATGTAACGTGATTCACCGCTAGCACACACCTATGTGCAGGTCCTGGTGGCAGGGCGGACAGCGGGGTGGGTAGCTACAGCACAGTTTAAACACTGTTTCTGCAGATTGGGGTGGGCAGCGCTGAGCGGCAGTGAAGACATACCCTCCAACATGACCCATTCCATTAGGTACAATATGCTCTGTTCCTGGACTTCCTTACCAGTGGCAGTTACAGAGGTTGGACTCCAGCACAGTCCAATAAACAAAAAGGGGAGCCACACCTAATGCCACTCTAACATCACTGTCCTGGACTCACTGACAGTTGATGTGACCCCCCCCCCCCCCCTCTTTGAATATTGGACTGTGCTGGAGCCCCACTTCTGTAACTGCCACTGGCAGGGAAGTCCAGGAACAGAGCATTTTGTACCTAATGGAATGGGTCATGTTGGAGGGTATGTGAACAGTGGGTGCCGGGAGTCGGGGCTGGCAGCGGTGAGCGGCAGCAAAATTCCAAAAACGCTTTCAAAAGACTGGCCGGCCGCTGATTGGGTGAAAGAGAGTGTCAATAAGCTGCTTTAAAATCAGGAGAATTAAAAAAAAAAAAACTCTCAATCAGTTTTTTTTGTTAATTCTCCTGCCCCCCCCCCCCCCCCCCCCCCCCCCCCCACCACTGCTGCAGATCCCCGGGTGTCTTTACATGCGATAAATCGTATGCTATTTATCGCATGTAAAAATGGCACATCAATGCCAAATCGTAAGTGAGCCAGGAAAATTGGGCCCTACTTGTCTTTGGGACAAGTCGGCCTAATGTATGGGGGTCTTAACTCTCTCTGCACATGTTACATCTGCCCCACCTGCAGTGCAGTATGGTTTTGTCCATCTGCAACAATTGGTCTGAATCAGGCCCATAGTCCAGTGTATAATATTTTGGGGGTTGAGAGGTATACCTAAATAATTAAGAAGTGACGTTGGTACTACATAAAGAGATTTATTTACAGTTTGACGCATCGCTATCCAAAGTGCAGGTATAAGATATATATGCTGCATAAAAAGTGCCTGGGAGTCTGACATGTGCCATTTAAAGTAAAGTGGCACCTACATGTGCCTTTTCCGATATACGGTACAACGAGATATGGCGGCATACTGTAAACACCATTCCTTATCAGCCGATGGTATATCGCGTTTTATTGCAGATACTGGGCCAGATGTACTAAGCTTCAAAAGTGATAAAATGGAGAGTGATAAACAGCCAGCCAATCAGCACATACCTTACATTTTTCAAACACAGTCTGTGACATGGCAGGTAGGAGCTGATTGGCTGGTTGTTTATCACTTTCCATTTTATCACTTTTGAAGCTTAGTACATCTGGCCCCATGCGCGAGTATGAACAGCATGAGGTCCACACACAAGACCTGCGGCCAGCACCAGGCTGAGGCAAAAGCATTATTTATGGCGCCGAGCAATTACCGTTTGACTGCGCATTCATTATGGTCACACTGTGCAGGGCACAAGGTACTTGAGTCGTGTTGCTTGCAGTTAGGATTGACAACAAGGTACTATTTGGGGAGGGGCAGCCAAAATAAGGGGAGGCACAGCAAAAATATAGCACTGTCATAGGGTTATACTTAGATCATTGATTATCAACGGATCTGTTTGTATGAAGTTGCCTGGATCCGCGAAGCCACCGGTGGGCATTTCAGTATATTTCCTTGCAGCATATTTATAGCGACTGCATTAGCGTACATGGAAAGAAAAATGACTTGGGAAACCCAGAAAACATGGATGGGAATCCTATGGATGGAACAAATAGGAGGCAGGTTGGGTTCCAAGATTACTGTTGTGGCCTAACCACCCAAGCATTAGCGGCCAGGAATAAACACCAGAGATGGGGCAGAGACATGTTCCCTCCAACGGCCAGTCACCTGCACCCGTCCTTTGTTTCAGCCCCCTGCCTCTGATAATCTCAGCTAGAACAGGAACCCCAGAAAGCAGATTGTCACCCATGTTACTAAAGGCTGGCTGTATCTTCCATCCAGTCCTGCCCAGTGCGGCTCCACCGTAGAAGAGAAGACTGGTGAGAATAAGCCCTCTAGTGAGGAATCTCCATTAACTACATGAGAAATGTTAAAAAGAAAACTTTATCAGTATCTGCTAACACGGTCCCTTTAAACATCTTTGTATCCATCTGAATATCTTTAACCTTACAGCTAGATCCTATTAAACCGCGACATCAAGCACCGATAGGAAGCTGCGGTGGAACACATAAGATAAGGGGCAAGAATCAACCTGCGGTTAAACATTTCTGCTGACATTTTACCGACGCGGGTCACCATACTTTGGTATTTGCACATTAAAGCTTCAAAGTAATTCTCTTAATTTGTTTTCCGTACGGCTTAGTCTATAAAATCCAGCACGCTGACTGAGGCTTACGTGACCCCCCTGCATTGTCCTGCATATAAATAGATCGGAGACATGAAGCGACTATTACTGTACTGTATGCTGTGCCTATATTATGCCGGAAATGCCAACATCTGCTGCGGTCAGACAGTGCTGCAGGTAGCGGACAAGTCGTAAATCTGACTCAGACGCAGAAGCGTTCCAGTCCGCTCTGATGGCATCTGCAGTGTGTCTGGCTGTCCGTCTCAGCGTCACAAGTGATTGTTTAGTCATATATTACCCATGTTTGTGAATGGAGAGGAAGCAGCGAGTGCATCAAAGACTAAAGAACACAGAACGTCCCCAGACCATGGGCCTGATTCAGCCCTGTTCGCAAGGCTGCATATAATAGCTTAGCGAGCAGGTAAACGCTGCTGGCCACGCCGCCTAACGCACGCCCCCTCCGCCGCCCCAATCCGTGCGCATGCGTCTGCCCGGCACACAACTCATTCAACGGTCACTCAGCATCGAATGAATATTTCTATTGTGTGTATAAAAAAAAAAAAAGGGGCAGCCTGGAATGACTTTTCTAGCATACGCGTCCAGGAGATTTTGGGGGGCGCACTGACCTCATGTGATGTCAGCTGACCGCCCCAAGCAGGCAACGACATGCCTGCATTCACAGGGGTACGCCCAGCTTTTCTATGGTGGCGCTCAAAAATTGCTGAGCGTTCCCCCTGCTTCCACCCCACAATGAACGAACGCCTCAGCGAGTGTGAAATTTTCACAAGGCGTTCGCTCAGGGGGTTTTACAAATGCACATACTGTATTTGCACATGCGCAAATCCAAAACATTGAAAAGAGTGAATTTTGTCTGCAGCGAGTGTGCCTGAATCACCCCTATCTGCTTAACAGATCCATTTCCAAGTGTTTGAATGTATAAAATAGGAATAAATAGTGATGGGTATAAGGTACGGTCTCTGGATTTAGCAATAGCTCAGTGTCATTTCTCAGAGCAATTGGATAACAGTCCAAGCAGTAACTTGAATACCCCCAAGAACAATCACAATATATCAATTTGCTGATGTCTGTGGATACTAGGGCCTGCTTAACCAACAGGCTGATTAGGCTGCAGCCTGGGGCGATGGGTCCTGGTGGGGTGCTGCTCTGGTACAATAGAGCGCTCTGGGATGGCAGCGCTTCCTGGTGCTGCTGGAGTTGGGGGCCGCGCAAGGTCTTGTGAGATCTGTGAACTGTGGGAGCAGCAGTGCATGCTGGGATTGCCGGCATCACCGAGACAGGGAAACTGGGAAGAGGAGATCTCGTTAGGGGGAGGTGACTTCTGCATTAGCCTAGGGTGTCTGGAACCCTTAATCAGGCCCTGGTGGAAATGAAGGGATGTGGAGAATCAAACGATTCCACATATCTGACTTCTGGTAACATCACATTGTCGGGCTTCAGTCGCATCTCACACTTCCAATTATATTTAGAAAAGACACCGGGCTCTATCATCCGTGGCCCCTCTACGCCGGGTAACGCATTCATAATTATCGCTTATGCACTAACATATGCGATTATTAACACAAAGAACTGTCCTTTGTGATGCGGCTCCTGTGCTGGAGTTCCAGGTCCGAGACCCAAGAGTCCCTCTGCGTATGTGCAAAGTGATGGCAGGGCTTGCTGGGAGGGATGCGTGCCTTGGCTCCAACAGCCATGAACTGATAAATATGCAATACAGAGAGCACCACTGACCCACCAAAGGTAATTCAGTATTTAGCTAAATCCCTAAATATTTCATCCCCCCCCCCCCCCCACTGCGCACCTACAATTTAGTCATCACTTTATTTGCTTAGTGGAATTTGATGCCATTCAAAGATCTCAAAGGGTATTTTTACCCATTTTACACCCCAACTGACAGCCGCTTGCGTTCCCCGCTGAACAGAACGACAGCTCGTGCTATCACCCGGTCTGTTTTCTATTTAAAGGCCATTATGATTTTTACACAAATATAGTTGTGTTAATCATCGGCTGGTCGCTGATTATTGCACAACGCACATTCCAAGCCAGTGCGCATTGCTGTTTACTGTTATATGTATTATATATCTGACAATTAGGAAAAAAAATCTCCGTAAGTAAGTTACAGTATGTCAGCAAAATATAGTAGGCACCAGAACGTTCGCTATCCTTGAACATAAAGCAGACATTCCACATACGTTTTATTTTTATTTAACTAGCAAGCTAAGCGCCCTTTATGAATTTCCTTTTTAAAATGTCCCTGTAGGGCAAATAGAACTGGCTTCTATATACAGACTGGCTCTCACACTCTTAGCCGGTCATGTGATGAGCAGGGGGAGACAGAGGGTTAGGAAGTCACATTGCAAATAGAGATCAAAGGGGAGTTCTAATGAGTCTCTGCTCATTTTAAAATGTGGTTGCCATGACAGACACAACATGGCAAAAGTGGACAGTACCAATATAATATGCGGCCATATAACATAACAGAAAGCATAACCACAGACGTATATAAGCCAGGGAAAGACCAGACTGAAATAGACAGCACCTGTTTCTCTGTATCACTGGAAAACATTTTTATTGCAGAAAATCCTTATTGCCACCTTCAAAAGTACGTTCTGTTTGTTTACCCTATTTTGCCCTGTTAATTAGTATACTTTTTGGATGTTTTTTTAACCATCGAGTGGAAACTATTGACCAGTGATTGTTCCCCCTGGAGGTGAACATGCACGATAGAGAAAAGCGATTGTCTTTTTGCCATCGATGGCTAAACCATTGAACCAGTGGCATATCTATAATAGGTACAATGAGTGCAGTGCACACGTCTAAGTGGGCCCACACTGCACCCTGATCCAAGAGTTTTGCAGTAAAAAAAACTGTCTCTCTCAGCCCTCACATACTGTATGCTTCTCTAGCAACATCGTTCCTATGCCCATGTGTCTCTCAACCCACCAGCCCCCTGTGTCTTTTAGTCCCCCTGTGGTGCAGACTTCCATTGGCGTAACAATGACACTGCAGCCCAAGTGGTCGTTTGGGATAAGTGGCACTGTGGGAGCGCATTGTCACTGCAGATTCCAATGGATCTGGCTGTTAGTATGGATTCTGCTCAAAATGTCCCTCAAAAAATGTCTGCCGTCTTGTAGGAGACAGATGAGGTCCTACTAGACAGATAGATACATGTTAGAGGTCATACTGGGTATCCAGAAGTTGCGGATGCAAGTAACCCCTGGAAACAAGCATAAAACCCCTGGCAACAAGCATGTAAGTCCTGTCGATGAGCATGAATTTAGGTGAAACAATTATAATAAATGTATGGGGGGGGGGGGGCAGACATTTTTTGGGCAAGGAGGCGCAACATTTCTGTAGCCTTCCCTTGTCTCTCAGCTCCCCCCCCCCTCCCCTGTGCATTCATCGCCTGTCCCATGTCTCCCCATTTACCTCCTTCTGTATGCATTGCTGAGCCTGCTGCTCCATCTTTGTCCCGAGCTGTGGAGCCATGATGTCACGCACGCTACGGTGAACTAGTCATAAAGAAAACTTTATTGTCCCAGCTCCACGCAGGCAGACAGCTGGGCTCCCGACCTCCGCCTCCTTTCCTTTCTGCCTGATGACTGCAGTGTGACACAGGAATTGGACCCCCGAGATTCATGAAGGTCCGGGTGCCCTTTAGAATCTCGTGGCCCATCACAGGTGTCGCCTTCGTCCTCCATCACCAAGCCTGGCTGGTTTAGCATTGCCTGAGGATGTGAAAATAACCCAAAATTCCGGAGCCTTTCACACATATTTTATCGCTGCCTCAAAAACACATGAATGTACATTCTTGGCCTAAAACGCTGGTCACCATTGAATTAAAAACTCCCTGAACACAGATGGAGCCACGATGAGCGTGTAGTGCGAATAGTCACGCCAAACGGTGCCGCGCGTCTGCAATTTAGTCACGATGAGCGTGGCTGCATCTGTATGTACACATAAAACTTGATACAACTAAAAAACAATTCCGCTAGAGGCCCACACACCAGTCTCACCCCCTAATAACCTGCTCACGGTCAATCTTCCTGGAACCGTGCGTTCAACATATCCCTTATCTGTAAAGTAATTTGTTCACTTGATAACACAATGAGACACATAACTAAGGTTAAGGCCCTACTAAGTGAGCGCACTAACAGCACCCTTCATGCGGGTGATAATGGAAGTTGAGCAGAGTTGCTGGGAATATCTACCGCCTCAGACAAGGGCGTTTTTGTAATCATATAGATTTATTGAAAACATTGGTAAAAAATACAAAATCAGATACAAAAATCTCAAAAGCAGTAAATGAATACGTGGATCACAGGGACTAGTGTAACAAAGTAACAGGCTAATGTGACCCAAAAGGCCTTAGCGATCTGAAGTTTAGCAGCACAGGTGATATGAAGAATCAATTTGTTGGAAGGGGTGAGTAACTGGTCGAATGGGGCGCACAGGAGCATTGTGGCTGGAGTTAGAGGGGGGTAGTCAGGTAGTGCAGAGTTTATGACAGATTGGACCATGTCCCAAAAAATGGCCTAATATGTGGGCAGGTCCACCAAATATGGAAGAAAGATCCTTCGTGGCCGCATAGCCGGCAGCATAAGTTGGAGACAGAAGAGTACATAATATGTAGGTGAGTTGGGACTAGATACCAGCAGGTATAAATTTTATATGAGGTCTCCTTGATAGCTACACTAATGGAGCACTTAGAGATAATTATACAAATCTCTTCCCAAGTATCTTCTCCTAAAGAAGTCTCTAGATCTGTTTCCCAGATCTGTTTCATGAGCTTCCAAGGGATGTCTGAGAGAGCTGGGCTCAGAAAGAGAAGAGGAGACAATGCGCTGAATTTGGAGGAACTGGTAGAAGAGGGAGTGAGGAAGATGATGTTTCTCCTGGAGCTCGGCAAAAGAGTGCAGTGCACTTATCTAAGCGAGTTGTGCCTGCTGTGGACCAAATAGAGGCCAAGACAAGGGCATTTTATGAGAGGAGGAGGCCCGTGTGCAGCCTCCACTGGCTGGGCCCCCTCTTCTCTGCTGGGAGCTAGCGCAGCATAGTAGGGACTGAACTCTATGGTGCTCAGACTCTACTCTGCAAGCGCAGATCTGCGGAACAATGGTGTGACGGCTATGTTACCAGCCATTTCTGCAGTAGTCTGAGCACTAGAGCACTTAGACTCCAGTGCGATTGCACAGATCTCCGGAAAATTGGTTCAGTGTCCATTTTTATGGTGATTTCCTCAGTATGCGGTCTCTCCTGGGTAAGTTTAAAAAAGATGGGTGCGGTGGGGCCCCCTGGGATTCTGGGGCCCTGCACCCATTATAAATACACCCCTTGCCTCAGGACACTCCCCAACTAGATGGAGCAAAGGGGCAGGAAGGCGTGTTGCTGTGCTGCGTGACCGCTAACTTCACTCTGCGAAACTGCACAGCAACACGCCTTCCCGCCCCTTTGCTCCATCTGCCAGCCCCGGCATGCCCTGTCCTCCACGTCGTCCCACCCTTTGCGCAGTCAGGGGGCCAATCCCAGGATCCCAGGTTTGAAAAAAATGGCCGGGATTTGCCACCCTAACACAGGCAAGTGATGTTACGTGCAGTCATCGCAACAGGAAACATAGTGGCACATGCATGCCTTCACAGCCAGGCTACACTGGTAGGGGTTAACAATCATCATTGTTATAGCATTGATTCCTGTGATGCAATCGCAATTAGATTGTGATCACAGCTTGCCGGCCCTTTAACATGCTGCATGGCCTTGCCTTGTGCTGGGTAGTCTCCAGCTTACGATCGATAACATTAGCATATTCTATTTAGCGGAATCGACTGCTGAACCTGAAAAAGGCCCATACTGTATACACATTAGACAATATGTACGTAAATATCGTTAACAATATTGATATCTTGCATATCTTATCATATCTGTACCCAGCTGAAGAATGCCTCGCAGGTTGTCTCTTAAATTTTATATTTAACTTTCAAATCTTCTTCCATGTCTTTGCTGTTCCTTATTTACATGGACTGTTTAAATTACTAAGAAGACACAGATATAAAAATAAAATAAAGAAATAAAAAATATAAAAGAACACAAAGAGTATATAAACAAAAAGAATGGCAGAAAACACTTTATAGGCTGCGGGTCACCATATTAGCGACAATGCGGTAAAACGCGTCACATCCGTGCCCGGTTGCAGAGCACCACCAGCCGGGTAATCAGGACGACTGTATTCTCCCTCTCACTTTCTGTCCACGGTTCCCGTCCAGAACAAACTGGCAACGAGCGAAATGTTTTTTATCATTCATGCTCAAAGAATTTCCAAAGATACACATTGGAAAGCTTTTGCTTACTCAGATTACCAAAAATTATAAATCACAAGCAGAAAATTTTCATTGAACTCGACGGCAACTTGGCATTGTGATGGAAGGAAATGGACATGTACTTAGCAAGGCAGCTGGAGGGCCTGCAGGATGCTTACCAGAGAATGTGGATCCGATCCCCGCTGGGGCCCTTCGGAATGAGGAGCTGGTGAAACGGACTCTCTTGAAGTAAAAAAAAAAAGGAACCGGGGGAATCATTAAGAAACACTGCACAGTTGCAACAAGAGGAAAGCGTTTCAAGAACTTTCGAAATCTTTTTCTGTATAAAAATAGACAAGTCTGATCATCCAAGATGACCATTAACATAAGCGAGAGACAGTTTGACCCCCGTTCTGCAAAACGCGTCAACTTTTTTTTTTTAGTTACTTTGGAATCTACGAGGTGAAGACGTAAATAAACTTGGCACTATTTAGTAATGCCGCCTGCCAACACAAAGATTTGCTTAATCTTCATCTGATGCAACATTGAAACGGGAAAAAAAAAACTTGAATCACTTTCCCGTAGTCACAGTTTTTTTTCACATTCGATATAAAACACATTTACGATTAAACTTCTGACTCCCGAATAACTAGGCATTAATGCAAAAAAAAAACTAATCCAAAACATTTACGCCCCAGACACACTAGACGATATTGTTTACAAACGATATAGTCAATGATTTCCCTTGAAGTCCATAAACGAACGATATTGGGCTTGATTCAGTATCAGGTGTAGTCAAACGGAAAAACTACAACTCCTTCCACTAGCATGTGAGGGCTTCCCAGCACGGTGCAAGGACACCTCACATGCTGAGTCCCTCCCCGCAATGCTGAGTCCCTGCCTGTGCAAGCCTAGCTGTGTGGACAGCCGCCGGGCCTACATTTTTTCAGCCACAACAGCTGTGCGTGATATCACGCAGCTGCCATGTCCCTGCCCTGCAAATGGCCCGAACACACCTCCGTTCTCCGGACCACCCCCCCTCCCCCAGCCAGCCAATCAGCTCCTACCTGCCATGTCACAGCCTGTGTTTGAAAAATGTCAGGCAGGAGCTGATTGGTTGGTTTTTTATCACTCTCCATTTTATCACTTTTGAAGCTTAGTGCATCTGGCCTACAGCCTACAGCCCTTAGACTGTGTAGTTGCATTTTCCAGATGTGTGGAAATCACTGAATAGCTTGTTGAATTAATGCCATAGTGCAAGCATGTCCAAACTATGGCCCTCCAGCTGTTGTGAAACTACACATCCCAGCATGCCTTGCCATAGATTTAGCATTCCCTAATGGCAGAACTGTGCCAAGGCATGATGGGACTTGTAGTTTCACAACAGCTGGAGGGCCATGGTTTGGACATGACTGCCACAGTGCATACACACTTAAGTGATGTCATTACATACTGAAGTGATGTCATCCTGTCCCCGCCTCCGTACATCTAGTCATTGACGACATTATAGTAAAAATGAGCTACATGTACAGACGACGGAGTGCATTGTTAATGACCTGTGGGAAAATGCATTGTTAACGATAGAAAGTGTAGGCACTGAACGATATTGGTAATGATATTGTTCAGTGATGTCACAACGACCCACTGGGTCCTTGGTTGTCAAAGCCCACTTCTCTTCACATTTCACTCACAGCTCTTCTATACTCCAACACTCAGTGACCATCTTCGTCTGCATACTCCTCTCCATCATTGGCCTCAAGCCTCTAGTTGTATGTTGATTGAGTCCTCACTACTTATATCCAAGCTGTAATGTGTATTGATCTGTGGCGCTCTTTATTTGTACTGTATTTTTGTTATTTATTCAATGTTATGCCAAGTTTTGTTTCCCTGTATTGTTCCTTTGTACGGCGCTGCGAAACACTTGTGGCGCCTTATAAATAAAATTATAATAATAATAATAATAACCAAAGTTGACCTTCATTTTCAGAAGACGGGGGCGGGAGGGGTCTCGTGCTCGGGAGCATACATCGTTAAGTATACTGAGTGTACACATTAGATTTTTTTTTTAGATATCGCTCAGAAGTTCCTTTTCCCTTCCCATCTTGTGTGTTTGGGGCTTTAAGCTAAACTTTACGATAAGGGCTGAATAAATCTTACATTGTATAAAACTACTGGGCGAAGTTTATATGGAAATTAGGTAGTGGAAAAATCAAAGGCTATTTTTATATGTGTGTATAAATATATATTTATAGAAGGAGAGGCGGGCCGCGCTGCAAATATCAAACATGTGTGCGCATTTGTTTAGTATTTCTATAGTTTTTAGATTGATACAAATCTGTTTTACAAGCTTTGTTAATTAACAGCCATTAGATCCTTCTCCAAAGCAGCCAAAGGTCTGAACTTGCAGCTCAATCTCGCAGACTTTACTGCCTATAAACAAGGGGTGGGGGGGTCCGATAGGGTCTCAGAAGTGCACTTACTGTTTCCCTTTTATTGTCTAGCCAAAAGGTTAATTGAATCTCCACGCTGCTTTAAAAGCCCCATTTGCTTTCGACTTTCTACGGGAAACTAAACAAGATTATTTTTAATTAAACAAGGTAATTATAGCGGTAATCTGTACCATACCCCGCAAGGCAAGCTCCGAGTCAAGACTTAAATATGTATTATTTCTAGGAACGATGATCTGTAAGCAATGCGGTAGACGGCATGTCATGCTAATTAAAGGGACACAATGCGCAAGACATCAATTAGCCTTAATTATCTTGGCAAAATGCGCTGTTTCTTCGGCCGCTGTTCCTTGGAATGCGCCGTTTTATGATCAGTAAACTGTCTGCTTGATTAGAACCATCAATTAAAAACAGAACAAAAACATTAATGAGTTGAAAAAACAGGGGAACAATTGAATGGGTCTATTTACGATGGTGGGGGTTATTCAGCCCTGAGCGCATGGCTGATAATTTGTAGAGCTCTGTGATCAGGTAATCTCGCTCCGTGCAAGGCTGCTAATACATTCACAAGCCGCTCCCCATGTAATGATTCCTCAGTGTGCGTAGTCCGGAGCTTACTCACTGTCTGCGATAGAAACAGGCTGATTGGGGCAGAGCTGAGGTCACATGACTTCCCTTCAAACACCCGGGTACGCTGCATTTTCCTCCAGTTACCACCCACAAATGCCGGCTTCCTGTCAATCAACTTGAGTACAGGCAGCAATAAAAAAGTAGCATGATTTTACGGCTTAGCGCATGTGCACTACGGCTTAGCGCAGTGGTAGCCAACCCTAGCCCTCGAGAGCCACCAACAGTTCACATTTTCCAGACAACCTAGCTGCTGCACAGCTGCACTCATTACTCACTGACGCATTTTAAAAGATCCACAGATGGAGCTAATTAGCTCACTTGTGATTCTGTGAGGAGACCTGCAATGCACTGTTGGTAGCTCTCGAGGACTAGGGTTGGCTACCCCAAGCGCATGCACAGTCTATGAATAATCAACCGTCCAGCAAAATTGCAGCCGTCGTGATCAAGTTTGAATGACCATCGGTAGTGTTGGAGGCTCATGGTCGTGTCTCCGGTCGATAGTTCTAGGTCAGCTGTCAATAGGTCACACCAAAAGATCGACATGCAAAAGCTCGACATTGACAAAATGTTGAACTGCAAAAGGTCGATACACGCAAAAGGTTGACGTGGAAAAGATTATTATGAGTTTTTCACTTTTTTCACCATTTTTTTTTTTTACTTTTCCATACTACCAAATGGACTCTGATTGGGTCCGTTCCGGTTTTGTGGAACGGTCCCGCGTCATGTCGTGTTCCGCAGTGGGTGGGGGGGGGGGGGGGTGCAGTTGGAAGTACCCCTTTCCTGCCACTGCTCTGCTCAGAGAGACAGAGGGGCTGGGAACATGGCCAGCAGCACACACATGTGCCGACAATGGGGGCGTGGCCTGAATAGAGCTGCGACTCAGATTCGGGGGGGTTTATTGCCTTACGGGTTTATAAATTTTGGATAATGTTGCTTAAGAATTAAAAAAAAAATTCTCCACAAACGGCACAAAAGTTTAGAATATTGAAATAATCAGAAATAATAACATACACACACATCCATAATTTTTGTTCTAATTATTACAATGTTCATGTGTTTTCTGGCATTAGTTCAACCTTTATGGACACGTCAAATGCTGAAACCACAAAACAGTTTAGGAAGCTGAAAAGTGCCAAGCAAAGCAACAGGGGCCGGAGACCACCTGCATCTGGGGTACCGCGCACAGCGCCTGGAATGGATAGACGCCTATGCAATTCAGCAGAGGGAGCAAGAACACCAGGCGCGCAACACAAATTATCCATCTGAACGGCACCTTCCAATGACAGAAACCATTATCTGGGGGATTCATTATATAATAAAGGCTGACTTAGCGTGTTGTAACAGCCAGTTAAGGACACTAGAGACTTCTAAATAGGCCTGGGGTCCTCGCCAGCCCTCCACAATCTAATTAAAGGCTTAACCGCAGATAGATTTACAGCTTAATTATACCTTGAGAAAATGAATATTTTAAAACGCTCGGCAAAAGCTCGAGGGTCATTAATTGGCAGCTGAATAGGCCCACACATGTTTGGTGACGGAGAGGTAAGGGAGGTACGCACCTTAATGCTATAAGCTCATTAGCAAAATGTTGATTAGCGACAGGTGCTAAGGATGAGGCCGTAGTATGTAGATTAGGAATGTTGAGGGCGAGTCTCGCTCATCCTCAGCAATGGGGCAATGATACATAATTATCAAGTTCACTTTCTTGCTTTTTTTAATAACTATGTTTAAGGTGATCTACATTAAGGGGACTGTTCAGCGATCAGGACATTTGTCGAGATATGTGGAAGGTTTGGGGGCATCTCCATCAAAATGCCATAACAATGGTATTTTATGTGAGAACCGGCAAAGGGGTGGGGCTAGAGCAGATCAGGGGGCATGGCTAAGACTGATAGAAGTCGTTCACTGTTGGGAGGTGCAGACCTGTCCGCATGCATGTCCGTGAGTCACGCCAAATAGTCCAACTCCGTGCGCCAGGTCCTGGGCGGCTGAGTCGCCGGGGACCTGGTGCATCAAGTGGCGTTGGTTCAAAAATGACTCTTGCTAGACCACACTGATCAATGTGATGGGCAACAGCCGTACATAATGGAAACATAGAATTTGATGGCAGATAAGAACCACTTGCATACTAGGGCAGTGGTTCCCAAAATTTTTTGGACCCCTAGACTAAATTTTTTTTATTGAAAAATATAGAAATAGATATAAAATAAAGTAAATTGTGTTTAAATTTCATCCATAGGTGTCATTATGGGGTAAAGAACAAGATTTACTTGTTTGTCCACATATTTTAGGATTGACATCCACCAGCACTGGTTTTGCCTATTGCATTGGTCTTAAAAAATTTGAAATGGTCCAACCTACGGCACCCTTGCAAGTGTCCCATGGTACCCAAGGGTGCTACAGCACACTGCTTGGGATCCGCTGCACTTTGGTAATTTTTTCCTCAGGCGCCAATTATACTAAGAACAAATGTTTGGATTGTAGGTGAAAATTCGGTACTTGTTTCCTAGCACTTAACTTAAGGTATGCGATGGGACCCGACGGAGCCGATTTGCGGGCTTTTTTTGAGGTTTCCCAACAAATGTAAAATCGGGTCCATCGCATGCCATTATAATGGCATGCGATGCGACCGATGTGACCGACCCGATTTTACATTGTAATGTTATGTAATGTTAAATTCCTATGTAAAATCGGGTCCATTGTATGCCATTATAATGGCATACAATGTGACCAATGCGATGGACCCGATTTTACATAGGAACCAATGTTAAATGGCCCCTCATACCCAATTTTTGATTGTATCCCCACCCTGATGGGTAATTTCTATGTCAAATGCCCCCCATTGTTAAAGCCACCCCACGATGAACGCCAATCCGAAGCATGGCGAGCGCAGCGAGCCTGCGAGGGGCGATGGTACGCGTCCTCATACCTTTTCATACCCCCACTATCCACATCGGTGTGGAGTTGATTTTATATAGTGTGGCGAGCTCAGTGAGCCACCGAGCCCGAAGCGTGGCTAGCGCAGCGAGCCCCGCGAGGGGATGCGTAATACGTCTGAAGTAATGCGCGTCCCCTCGCGGGGTTTGCTGCACTCGCCACACTTAGGGCTCGGAGGCTCGCCAGACTATATAAAATCAACTCCACGCTGACGTGGATAGTGGGGGTATGAAAAGGTCAGAGGACACGTACCGCCACCCCTTGCGGCCTTGCTGCGCTCGCCACGCTTCGGGTTCACGTTGATCGTGGCATGTCGTTAACAATGGGGGGGCATACAATGAAAAATGGGGTCTGGGGGGCATTTAACATTGGGGCAAATGTAAAATCGGGTCTCAGGGACCATTTAACATTGGTTCCAATGTAAAAAATCGGGTCGGTCGGGTCAATCGCATTGCATGCAATTTTGTTGCATGCGATGCGATTGACACGATTTTTGCAACCCGATTGCATACAATTAAAATCGGTGGCACCGTGCTAGGAAACAAGTACCAAAAATTCACACTAGTGTGGGGAGAATAAACAAACTCCACACAGTTCCGGACATGGTGGGAATAGAACCCATGACCTCAGAGCTGCGAGGCAGTAATGGTAACCACTACACCGTCCGTACTGCCCTCTGTGTGCAAATAGTGTTAATATGTATATGAAGGAAAAAATACAAATAAGCCCTATTAGCGATCCAAAAACCTGCATTGTTCCATATATCACAGTGAAAAAGTTGTGCAGATTTTACCCTTGATAAATTGCCCGAGTGTTGCGGTGTGATTCCGCTTCCAGCTCCCATGATGCATGAGGTAAATGGACAATGGATGAGGTAATGGATCTAAGCAGGACTCTTCTCTCTGCAGATAATCAGTTGCTCCTCAGTGATTTGACATCAGCCTAGCTATACGTGCATTTGGCCGAATCAAGGAAACCACAATTTTATTTTCTCTTATGTGGGTCAGTAGAGCCAAAATCAACAATTGCAACAACAGTCCATCGCGGATATGCTATGAAATGGGGCACGGCAGATTTGGCTGTGCCAGCACAGAGTTAAATGCCTATATTTGCCCGTATTTACTGACTGAGTGGGAAGAAAAAGAAAGCACCAATTAATGATGGACAGGTTATAAATCCCTTATTTGTGGTTAATTAGACTACTGCTTTGGGCTTCAAAAATGATATCGTAAATGTGAAAAAAGCACCATTGTTCAAGTATGACATCTACACATTAGACCAGGCATGTCCAAACAATGGCCCTCCAGCTATAGTGAAACTACAAGTCCCATCATGCCTTGCCACAGTTTTGCCCGCCACATTCCACTCTCCTCCGCCCCCTTCCACTCTCCTCCTCCGCCCGCCTTCCTCTTCTCCTCTGCCTGCCCACCTGCCTCTTCTCCTCCGCCTGCTGTCTGCTAAGGAGGAGGTGCACTTCCAAACCCACTCCCGGCCGCCAGCCCGCTAATGTAAGTAAATGTGCGGGTCGGCTGGTGTGGGGATGTGTATGGGGCATGCCTATAGGGATGCCAATCCCGGGAATACCGGGATTGAGCATTTTTCAAATAACGGGAAAATAACCAAAACCTTCATTTTTGAAAAACTTTGCTTTTTTCCCCTTTTACAATGATCATTACAATCAGACATATGCGACACGCTCACTTGGACCAATTTAAAAATAACATGGGCGCCTATTCGGAAGAGCAAGGTGAAGGTTTTCATCAAGATGTGATGGATACATAATGCGAGGGGAGGCAGGTGGCCTGGCATTCGCCGGGTGGGGTTTGATGGACTCACAACACTAACAATTCGCAGCCTTGTGAATTAACCAGAATAACCCCCTTTGATCATATTTATCAGGGGCAATATAATGAGAGTATGATGGGTGATTATCATAAGAAATATGAAAAATATTAATTTCTAAACTTTTTTTTATATATATAAAAAAAAAATAGGAATTGGTAAATAAGCCTCCAAAGGAATTGTTGAATGAAATTCAATATTTCATACATTTAATTCCTGTATCATTCTAAGTATACATGTAAGAGTGGCCTCCTGGTCTACTTATAAGAATATATACTATATATACAGATGTGTTCACATACATGTAGCCTTTGCAGCCCATCTAGTCACGCCATGCCAGTGCTGGGTGCCTTTTTTGTGACTTTTCCCATTTAATAGTGTCTTAGGACACAAGCAGCTTCTGCTGATTAAAATGTGTGACTGCTTCTGTATTTGCATACGAAATACTGTTATACTGTATTCCTGGAAAATACTGTAAAGTTTAATTTGTAATGTGTACATAATGATTTGTAAGTGCCTTCTTCAGAAGATGAGCAAACTCATTTTTATTACTGGGCGGGATGTACTAAGCTAAAAAATTAGTGGGAGGGACTTATTTTAATATGTCCCGCCCACTAAGAGAATGGTAGGAGTTAAGTGGAAGTAGCTGCAATAAGATGGCCTGCAGGTGTGATCTCTTTCACCACTTTCTACATTAAAAGACAAACTATTTCTTCCTCGGAGATGTGAGAACCAGTCAGACAAATAACATTGTTACTACAGAGCCCAGAAGTTACTTTCTATTTGTGTTAGTCCACATGTAATGAAGACTTGCAGCTAATGACACTCGGGGTGTTGCAGCGGACTATAATTACGCACTGGGGGAACGCCTGTTATTAATGGGAACTGAAAGCCAAACGCTGCTCTGTGTCTGGGTCAAGAGGACGCATCCAAGAGGGAGAAGATGCCGTCTCACATTGTGTCCCAGGAATGGATAATTATCCCGAGCATGAAGCGGATTCAACAGGAAAAACATGTCATGGTTAGAACAGTTCAAGAGCAAGAAAAGAAAATATGGGATATATATATATATATATATATATATATAGAGAGAGAGAGAGATAGGGAGGGAGAGAGATAGAGGGGAGAGAGGGAGGGGGTAGGGATGGAGAGAGAAAGGGAGGAAGAGGAATGAGTTAGGAAGTGGGCAGGGGAGAGGGGGGGAATGAGAGAGAGAGAGAGAGAGAGAAAGAAAGTGAGGTAGGGAGAGAGAGAGGGAGGGGGAGAGAGTGGTAGGAAGGGAGAAAGAGGGGGAGAGAGAGAGAGTTGGGGCAGTAGAGAGAGAGATGGGAGGGGGAGAGAGTGGTAGGAAGGGAGAAAGAGAGGGGGGAGAGAGAGTTGGGGCAGTAGGGAGAGAGATGGGAGGGGGAGAGAGTGGTAGGAAGGGAGAAAGAGAGGGGGGAGAGAGAGAGAGTTGGGGCAGTAGGGAGAGAGATGGGAGGGGGAGAGAAAGGGGGAGAGGGAGGGGTCACTGCTTCTACGAATGACACTGCTATAAAATAAAATAAAAAATATGAGCCCAATAGAAAAATGAAGAATCTCTAAAAGTTATTAAAAACACAGTATTTTACCAGATAATTAAAAATGGTAGGTAGCAGTGGCGCCGGAACGGGGGGGGCGAGGGGGCAGCTTGCCCCCCCCAAAATTACTGAGGCGCTAAAGCAGCTGTGCGGGCGGGCGGCTGATTAATCAGTTGTGGCACCCCAGTCTGAGCCACGTCCTCTTGGCAGGGACAGGGTTAATACCCATGCCATTTGAGGGCGTGAGGAGGCGTCCCCAGGCTGAGTGACAGCCCTGGAGGATGTATGGCAGTAGGGAGGAAGTGAGAGGAGGTCAAAGGTTCCGGGGATGCAGGCTGAGGAGCGCGTGATCCGGCTGGAAGAGGAGCGCGGTGAAGCAGTGTGGTGAGAAGGAGCGTGGAGCAGAGTAAGAGCCCAGCGGCGCGCCTAGGACGGAGCCTGACCACCGCCGAGCAACACAGCTGACGCTGTCATCGGGCGACAGCGCGACTATAGAAGCCACCGGCGGGGGCCTATGAGAGACCGTCCGGCGCAGAAGACAGGCAGCCTGTGGCTACAAGGAGCCGACGCCGAGGGAGCAGCGCGAGAGACAACAGGAGTGGAGCGGAGCGACTGAGTGCGGCAACGCTGCAGCTGCAGCACCCGCACTAGTGCCCCCCCCCCCTGCAGAAGAGGGACACAGCAGCCAGCCGGGTGGACACCAGGGGACCCTATCGTGACGGGCAGGAGCCTGCAACTTGTTCCAGACGTCAGGTATCTCCTGTACTCGCCACCCCAGACAGACTCCCGTACACTCCCTGCCACTGACGAAATGGACCCTACCTGGCACCCCACAGCACCCCAAGTACCGGTGGGGCTATACTCTTCCCCAGCACCCAGTGTGCTCCCCACTTGTGCCCATCCCTATGCTGTGTTAGCAGCCCATCTGGATCCTAACCCCCTGACCAGGACAAGTGGGCACCCAGCCTAAGTAGGTGCAGCGACACCCCGGATCACTCATTCTTCCCAAACCAGTTAATTTTTACGAGTAAATGACAACCCCTGGATTAATGTCAGTCCTGGTGTCTCTGGCCACATGTATATGCCGCTGCCCGGTGTATAATGCCCACGTGTATATGCCGCTGCCCTGTGTATAATGCCCATGCGTAAATGCCGCTGCCTTGTGTATAATGCCCACGCATATATGCCGCTGCCCTGTGTATAATGCCCATGCATATATGCCGCTGCCCTGTGTATAATGCCCACGTGTATATGCCGCTGCCAGTGTGTATAGTGCCCGGGGGTAACATATAGCAATTTAGGGGGCGCCAAAATGAGATTATATCTTGCCCCCCCCAACCTAAAAACGTTCCAGCGCCCCTGGTAGGTAGCACGTGTGCAGAAATTCATGAAATTGAGCACTTCTCTGTCCACAGAGCAGTGGTTCCCAAATTGTGCGCCATGGCACCCTGGGGTGCCTCAGGACATCTGCAGGGGTGCCCTGGGTTGGTGGTCCAACTCAAATTATATATGGTCAATGTAATAGGCAAAACCAGTGCCTGTGGCTGCCAATCATAATGTACTGTATGTGGACAAACAGAAGTGAATCCTGTCCCTCACCACAAACAGAAGTGAATCACCACAAACAGGAGTGAATCACCACATACAGAAGTGATTCACCACAAACAGAAGGGAATCACCACAAACATAAGTGAATCCTGTCCCTCGCCACAAACAGGAGTGAATCACCACAAACAGAAGTGAATCCTGTCCCTCACCACAAACAGAAGTGAATCCTGTCCCTCATAACAAACAGAAGTGAATCCTGTCCCTCGCCACAAACAGAAGTGAATCAACACAAACAGAAGTGAATCACCACAAACAGAAGTGAATCACCACAAAAAATATAACCTAGGAATGATAAAATAACACCAAAGACTTTATTTAATATATATATATATATTTTTGTGTCAATAAGAAACTTTTGATCTAGGGGTGCCCTAAAAACAAATTCTAATTCTCTAGGGTGCCTTGATTCAAAAAAATTTGGAACCACTGTCGTAGAGGATTCCTATGTCAAGCATCACATTAACAATGCGTTTTGTCTGTGAAGAAGACCTCATCAGGGTATAATAGGGTATTAAATACCACCTGTTGGCACTAGTCGGCTATAAAAAAAAAAAAGTAAAAAAATCATGTTGACTTTTTGTCTGTCAGCCCTCCCATTGTCGACTTAATGCTGGTGTCGAACTTACGACCTTAGCCATGCCGACCTTCATTGGGTCAACCCTATGACCATTCCCCATGAAATTCCTCAGAAAAAAACGATTCACGAAACCAACTTGGGTTCATCCCCGTATCTGTGAAATCACCCGGATAACACTCTGAGTAACGCTGCATGGACACTTTCTCACCCACATAAATCACGGTTTAGTCAGCATTTGATACAGTTCACAGTCTGACTTCATCTAGTCCGATAAGCAGAACATCTGATTACCATCAAAGTATGAGACGCTGGATGCAAACAGCCCGATCCCAGCGCAAGTGGGAGACGTCCCTGGTATAAATCACAGACAGGATGATACGCTGCGATCACTGCATTACTACGGACCCGTAACAGGACTACGAAAGCGTGTAGAATTTGTGAAAAGCTGAAGAAACTTCAATGGGGGCTCATTCACAGAAATGCGCTGGGAAAAGGTTAAACGATATGAAAAGTTTTTGGTTTAGATGTGTGTTAGTAATGTGTTGCGACTATCATTTACATACTATGGCTGCTAGTGTCCGGTCTCTTTTTTGCTTCTTTTCTGCCAAAAACCGTAACCCACTGCACCTAGGACGCACATGTAGACTGTGCTAATTAATGTGATGTATGACACTAGTATATTTGTGTGACTGAGGGGCAGATGTATTAAGGCCCTTATTCAGATCTGATCGCAGTACAAATTTGTTTGGAAAATGGACAAAACCATGTGCACTGCAGGTGGGGCAGATGTAACATGTGCAGAGAGAGTTCAATTTGGGTGGGGTGTGTTGAAACTGAAATCTAAATGGCGGTGTAAAAATAATGCAGCCAGTATTTACCCTGCACAGAAACAAAATAACTCGCACAAATCAAACTCTCTCTGCACGTGTTACATCTGCCCCACCTGCAGTGCACATGGTTTTGCCCATTTTCCAAACAAATTTGTACTGCGACCTGAATAAGGGCCTAAGTCTGGTGAAGTGATAAATTGGAAGGTGATAATGCACCAGACAAACCAATTCTGACTGTCATGTTACAGGCTGGGTTTGAAAAATGACTGGAGCTGATTGGCTGCTGGCTTATCACCTTCCACTTTATCACTTCACCAGCCTATATACTGTACATCTGCCCTTGAATTTCTGCATACTGTAAGTAGTGCTACAATGTAGAAGTCGCAGCTTTTTTCTAATGAAGGATGCTGACGCTAAAAAGAATCGGAGCCCAAACTGCGTCAAACTGTAAATAAAGCCCAAAAACACATTGTCAAAACAAGATTTCATTTAACTCTAATTTGAGAGCACAAATTGCTTGGAATCTGTTTGCTTTAAATGTATTTGCAGACCCTGGGGACAGGTTTCATGTGGACCGAGCCAAATATCATGTGAATGCAGCCAATCAATTCACTTCGCATTAGTCAATACCAAGCACAGAGGGAACAGAGGTGTCAGCGCTATCAGCATCTATGGGCACAGGGGGTGTTCCGCAGTGACCTGCTAAACAGCTGTGCAGGACCACATACCCCGGTTGTACATGTGTGTTCTCTGTGCTGCGCGATGGAGGTCGCCCACTTACAGCTCTCCCCACAGCTCACAGTCACTTCTCCGACAAATGACGCCTGGCGCGGCTGGATTCATCACCTGCTGCGCGGATGTGTCACAGGCTGTTAACTCTGAAGAGTTTCACATTTCTCTAGTGAGTCTCCCTGACTGGAAGAAAAAGCTTCTCCAATTACAGCTCTAGACCACGGCCCCAAACCGGCATCCAGCATAAGAGAATATAATACCAGGTACCTGGATATGTAAGACTATGGACAGTATTCAATGTGGCAGGCCAGTGCCAGATTAAGGTTCACATGGGCCTGGATCTTACAAAAGGCCTAAAGCCCATACTGTCAAAAGGAACATTGCATGCCGCTTATACTCAGAATACTGGCCGTGGTAGCAGTGTCACTTATACACATAATAAATGCCCACGGTAGCAGTGCCGCTTATATACATATTAAATGCCTCCAGAGAGGAAGACAGCTGAAGGGAGGGGCGGCCACCACACTGCCTGCATGGCCACCACACTGCCTGCATGGCCACCACACTGCCTGCATGGCCACCACACTGCCTGCACATTCTGCTCTGCTGATCTAAACATTTCTCAGGTGAGAGGGCTGCATCCAGAGGAGGGGGCATGGAAGGTAGGACAGCTGCTGGCAGTATTCACTGACTTCTGTTTGCGAAGGCAGGAAAAATCATTTGATGGTCACAACACCAAATGATTTCTCCCGCTAGCTGAGGCATGCGATCCTTGTCATCCGATCAAGTCAAATTTTTGTATCAGTAAAACGGGAAATGATTTTTGGACAAACCGACCATAATATAACCACTGACCACAGCAAATCGGGTGCTCAAACACTTGCAGGAAACCTTTGTGATGCCCAAAGCCAAGTTCATGGTGCAGACTCCTAATACTTTCTGCAGCTGCTCTGTGTACCCACCAAAGCCACAAAGTCCAGGGAAGTGCCTCCCAGTGACGCTGTCATGCTCTACTTCTCCCCTAGGTGGCAGTGCAGCTCTAAATGATACTAACCACAAAGTCCAGGGAAGTGCCTCCCAGTGACGCTGTCCTACTCTACTCCTCCCCTAGGTGGCAGTGCAGCTGTAAATTATACTAACCACAAAGTCCAGAGAAGTGCCTCCCAGTAACGCTGTCATACTCTACTCCTCCCCTAGGTGGCAGTGCAGCTCTAAATGATACTAACCACAAAGTCCAGGGAAGTGCCTCCCAGTGACGCTGTCATGCTCTACTCCTCCCCTAGGTGGCAGTGCAGCTCTAAATGATACTAACCACAAAGTCCAGAGAAGTGCCTCCCAGTGACGCTGTCATACTCTACTCCTCCCCTAGGTGGCAGTGCAGCTGTAAATGATACTAATCACAAAGTCCAGAGAAGTGCCTCCCAGTGACGCTGTCATACTCTACTCCTCCCCTAGGTGGCAGTACAGCTCTAAATGGGAAATGTTGTTATGGGGTGTTAAATTAAAAAATAACCTAAATTGTTGTAATATAAATATAGAGACTGGTGCTGATTTAAATCGATGCGATGGGACACAGTGCTCTATTTGGGGATCCATGTGATCAGGTGTCGATATTGCCACAAAAAAAGTGAAAAATCCATGCACCTTCTCATGTGTTGACCTAGACATTGTCCTGGGGGGTATATTCACCGGGTGCTGGATGTGATACTCATACGTGCATGCAGGTGGGGGTGGGAGTGTTGAGAGAAATTACTGCCTCGCCCTGGGTGCTGAAAATCCTAAATTCACCCCTTTATCGTCAACCTAATATACAACACCCAAGTTATATCCCAGTTACAGTGGCGTACCAATGCCACCACTGCCCTGGTTGGTTGGGGGGGGGGTTGAGGGGAGTCAACGTGGCGGGGTCGTCCGCATGGAATCTGTTAAATTAAAACAGCCCTAACAAACTGAGAGTAGAGGTCCTTCTGTACCTCTAGCATCTGTCAGAGGAACGCATCGCGTACAGCGCTACCTAAAAATGCCGGATACTGGGAACAATGGCATATTGTGACCATATAACCCCCGGGCAACGAGTATGGTACCCCCTGGCAATATGCAAGAAACCCATGGCAAAAAGCATGTAACCCCTGGCAACGAGCATGAAACCCCTGGCAACAAATATTTAAAAAATGATAATGAATGTATGAGGGGGTGCTAAGAACTTTTAAGGCAGGGAGGCGCAAAATTTCTAGTTACGCCACTGCCCAATTACTCCCCTTTCAGACGCAAATGGAGACGTGAATGAAATTGATACGCTTTGTAAACATGCGCACGCCCACTTGAACATCAGACTTTCAAATGTGTGTTTAATGTGTACTTAGTGCTTGCAGCATTTAACCGCTGAGCCCGCATGAACATGCTACGTCTTCATTAAAGAAATTGAGTGGAGAACGTTAAAAGTCTCTTTTATTCCAAACGGAGTTCCACCGCCGCTAACCAATAGCTGTGCGTAACCAAAACACAAAAACTATTTGACAAAAGTCCAAACTAAAATTACATTTGGAAATAACAATTAAAAAAACGGAAATCCCCGCTTTGTTCTGCTCCAGACTTTCTACCCTCAGTAACGAGCTGATTAATGAAGGAGACTAGACATTGTTTAATTCCTGGAGAAAAAAGAGGTAATTGTGTGTTGCGCAATCAATTAGCTGCTGGCACAGGGCTTGTCAGGCCCTAATAGGTAAACAAGAAAAAAGAAATATATATGTGCCAGCGCTTGCTGTTTCAGTAATTACACGGTTCTCATAAAAAAATATAAATTTAATTAACGTATACAATACATACATACATTTAATAAGAAAATAAAAATAAATATGGAAATAAAATTGAATGCTGGTGAATCATTTATCGTTTGAGGTTATTCTCATATATGATAAAGTCCCGTAATAGGGGGGATTGTAAGCTGACTTATATTACCATCAATCCATCTGGTAAGGTTTTGAGTCCAGAATCTGTGACAACGATGGTTCTGAAATGCCTTATATTTTCAAAGGCTCACGGTTCCCTTTTTAAGAAGACTTCTCCTCCTCTGTGTGGATCTTTAGGGATAATGCAAACCCAAACGATTTTTCATCCAATATGACAAAGGGGTGTCTGTAGGGTGTTGAACCAGGTCACTTTAGGGATGGAGTCAGCAGGTATTGTACAGCTCAACGCGTTTCCCCGGAATATCCTCCTCCGGCTTCCTCAGGAGCAAATGTCACATTTGCTCCTGAGGAAGCCGGAGGAGGATATTCCGGGGAAACGCGTTGAGCTGTACAATACCTGCTGACTCCATCCCTAAAGTGACCTGGTTCAACACCCTACAGACACCCCTTTGTCATATTGGATGAAAAATCGTTTGGGTTTGCATTATCCCTAAAGATCCACACAGAGGAGGAGAAGTCTTCTTAAAAAGGGAACCGTGAGCCTTTGAAAATATAAGGCATTTCAGAACCATCGTTGTCACAGATTCTGGACTCAAAACCTTACCAGATGGATTGATGGTAATATAAGTCAGCTTACAATCCCCCCTATTACGGGACTTTATCATATATGAGAATAACCTCAAACGATAAATGATTCACCAGCATTCAATTTTATTTCCATATTTATTTTTATTTTCTTATTAAATGTATGTATGTATTGTATACGTTAATTAAATTTATATTTTTTTATGAGAACCGTGTAATTATTGTTTAATTCCTGTTTGTACTTAAAAAATTTTCAATCCTTCAAGCAAAATCTGGAAAGGACGCTGCATTGTTTTCTAATGCAATGTAAAAATCTGCCTAGACTGCAGGCGCAGGACAAAACGATAAATGGAGCAGGGAGGGCCATGGGAGCAAATATTTGTAGCCTTAACCTCCGCTGTGCAATGCCTGAAATTCCGGACATGGCCACAAGGAGGCAAACATGCTGACCACACTCACCCAGATCAGATCCAGAGGTCGGACTGTCGGCACATAAGTCTGCATGGCCTAAGAGCTTAGCCAATAAGCGGCCACCCAGTCTTTTGAATAGGATATTCTCCCGCCGCTCACCCAGACTCTGCTCTATGGTCCCCGCCTGCCCCTACCACAGTCCCTGCCGCTACCCCGCCTGCAGCGGGTGTGATGTATGGTCCCGACACAGAGGCGTAACTACAGAGGTTGCAGGGGGTGCAGCTGCTATGGGGCCCGGGCCTTTGGGGGGCCCCATAGCAGCTGCATCCCCTGCACCCTCTGTGCAGCACGGGCAGAGGTTGCGCCAGTATGTCCCCTTCATCGACGGACAGTGCACCCGGCAGGAGGTCGGCGTATAGGAGTGCGGCGGCTCCCTCCACTGCTTGCAGACAGGAGACACAGTGCAGGGGAGCGGCGGATGCCAGAGCCCCTGCACACATAAGACCTGGCCGCGCACAGCCAGGAAAGCAGGGGCTGCCTATGCCCGCCGTCACCCAGTCACGCTGCTCATGCAGAATGCAAGCCGGTCACAGTTCACATTACTTGACTACTTGAATGTGATGTGGCTTGGTGCTGCTGGATATCTGCGCAAAGAGGCTTATTATAGTTGTCCCAGCAGCAGTTGATTGGTGGTGGGCGAATCTCATGTTCCCTCTCATGTTCCCCCCCGCTAGCGCCCATTTGACCTCCTGCTGCACTACAGAGCATGGAATGGGGTTACCGGGCCGCGCTGAGCTTCTCCTGTTCTGCGGAGGACAGGTGAGAGAAGAATGTTCCTGCTTTATTGTGCAGGTGAGGGCTGCGGTGTTCACGGGTGAGTGAGAGGAGTAAGAGGGTACAGGATTATAATATAATAATTATATCCATTACACTGAGGATCCAGCATATATGCAGTGTCCACTGTGCCCGGTCCTGCCCGGTCCACTCCCCTATCAGACACCAAACCAGGGGGCCCCATTTAGAATTTTGCTATGGGGCCCACAAAGGTCTAGTTACGCCCCTGTCCCGACAGGATCCCGACTGGCCGGACTCAGACAGCGGGGCAAGCTACGCTCGCCACCTATTCTATTCTCCCTCTATGGGGGCCGTGGACCCCCACGAGGGAGAATAGTCGGTGGCCGTCAGGACCCCGAGTGTCGGGGTTTTGACTGTCGGGATCCCGCCGTCGGGGTAATGACTGTCGGGAAACTGTCAGGCACCCGCCTGCGTCTCCCCCGGGTGAAGTCAGGAAGACTTGTTCTTAGGACAAGTCGGCCTAATGTATGGGGGCCCTTATTGTGCGTTCCTTAGGATGGGAGCAGCCCGATGAAAGTCCTGTAATAGTGAATGGGAGCTGGTGATCCGTGCAGAAGAGAGACGCAGATCTTGTGCAGAGCGGAGTGGTCGAGATGGGAGATGTTTTGTGATAAGTAAAGAGATATATGCTGGTGCAGTATGGTTAATAGCTTTATATGCAAGTAGAAGTGTTTTATATGGAATACGGTAAGATACAGTCAACCAATATACTGTATTTGATCCATATATCTAATTAATGTGTATTTTGGCAAACGCTTTCCCTCCGCTCTATTACAGCCTGATACCGTGACCATTTGAGAAATGCAAACAACATGGGGAATATCACGGCAAATTATGTCAAGTTCTAAAACGGCGTTTAGACGCTGGAATGTATTTGGGAATAAGTAGCCCAAGTATCTGGAAGTGCTTAACTGGCAAACAAATAACATTTATTTTACTCCGTGACCTTAACTCCTGGAGGTGCGTGACCTGTCACCTCTATGTGTTCCCTCGTGAAATCAAGAGCAGTTGTGCCCAGTTTGATTCTATATTGCGGAGCTGATCGGCGATGGGGCGTTTATGTTCTTCGGAAAAACGTGTTAAGTGCTTTATTTTCACCACTTTGCACCATTCTGTGAAGTGAGCTCCTTAGAAATACATTTATGAGGTGGAAAATGCAGATTGTTTGAGGAAAATTAACTAAGATGGGAGTCCTATTTCAGATGAGATGTTGCTATGGTCAAATAAGAAGTCAATTCTGATTGGTTGCCCATAGCAACATGTGAAATAGACCTCCCATCTTAGTAAATTTTCACCCTTGATTTAAGGATAATACGTAACGACACAATAGGATTGGAAATGTATAGGGGGTTTGGAGGCATAATCAAATAGACGCTGACAGGGGTAAGGGTCATTGGGTCGATCAAATTAAGGTTGGCATGCATTGAGTCGACGACTGAATGTCGACAGGGCTTAGGTCGACACACAAAAAAGATCAACATGGCTAAGGTCGACAGGGTCAAAAGGTCAATACTTTTTTGTCCCGTTTTGTCCAGGCTTAAAGTGGTCCTGGAGAGGTGGTGGAACTCTGTTCCCCTAACAATGACCCCCTCCTAGTTGGGCAGAGCCTAGACCAGTGCCAGGAAATTTGTGCCCTACCACCCATAAAGAGATAATGGTCCCACAACACATGGTAGCACAATCGTGTACACATTACACCGCATGTAGTGCCCTTGATTCATATTAACCTACACAGTAATGCCCCTTATACACATAATGTCCCCAGTTGTTCGTCTTAACTTTACATTACATACGCCGTACCAGAAGAAGCAGCCGCTGGGACAGGCTTTTCTGTTGGAATTACTTTTCAGGACTGTGGTAGAGGTGTAACTCAGTTCCCCCTACCATTAGAGATGGTGGAACTCAGTTCCACCCCATTCCCCCACACTTTAACCCCTGCCCGAATGTCGACATGGTCCTCACAAGAGGTTACCGAGGCTGTGCAGTTATGTTGAGCACCAGAGTTCTGCTAAGGCTGAATTCTGCACTTGCCTGATAATATAATCTGTGCACATTGAAGAAATATGCATTGATACAGATGTATCCTTTTATAGTCAGGCCAAATAGCCCCTCTCAGCTCGCCAGGTCCTGTGCGATTCGGACAGCAGACGCAGCTTTTCCTACCGCTAAATTCGGTTGTTCTTCACCTGCGACTCTGGACGTGCAGTAAACCAATTCCTGGGGCTGGTTGAACGAGCCCCGCAGATGCGCAGTTTAAGTAGTGACGTGGGCAGTGA
Organism: Crinia signifera; assembly: GCF_055691185.1. Taxonomy (NCBI): domain Eukaryota; kingdom Metazoa; phylum Chordata; class Amphibia; order Anura; family Myobatrachidae; genus Crinia; species Crinia signifera. Next base: position 461,391,189 of record NC_139217.1, read on the forward strand.
AGAGGGGACGGCAGGGAACGACTGTTTGATTGGTGGCAATGTAGTGTATTAAGGGCCCAGACAAAGCAGGTGTGTCCGGACCGTTCGGGAAGAGGGCCGCAGTGGATCCATGCAGGGCCGGCGCCACCACTAGGCAAATCTAGGCATTTGCCTAGGGCGCCGGCCACTGGAGGGCGGCATTTTGTCCCCCGTGCCGCGGGGTACCTGTCCTGCGGCGCTGTGTATTTAAAGCTGGCGGCGGAGGTAGCGAGGGGTCCCTGCAGTCTATAAGAAATAACGAGCGCTATCCGCCGGGCTATGCGGAAGCGCTTCTGTTGTGAAAACACTGTCCGCACGCTGATTGGCTGAGATTCAGCCAATCAGCATGCGCCGTGCGGCCAGTGTTTTCACAACAGAAGCGCTTCCGCATAGCCCGGCGGATAGCGCTCGTTGACTGCAAGGACCCCTCTCTGCCACCGCCGCCAGCTTTAAATACACAGCACCGCAGTAAAAGGTACCCCCCCCCCTCCCCTGGCACCGGGGCGCCCCCACCCCGACTCGCCTGGGGCGCTCCGGTGCCTTGCACCGGCCCTGGTTCCATGACATCACACGCACCCGCCACAACACAAACATGGCTGGCCTGTGCCTGGCTTAGTAGCTGAGCTGCGCAGACAGGGCACAGCTGGTGATGTGCAAACACTTTAATATATATTGCACCATATAGATGTGCCCACAACAGTTTTCGCGGCCATCGCATGCACTAAAAAAATGGGTGCGACGCGATGCCCGCGATTTCCCATAGGGAACATTGTTAAAAGTGTCAATGGACGCGATTTTAGTGTTCAATGCCTCAATGCCCGCGATTTTTCCATAGGAAACAATGTTAAATGGGCCACAGAGCCCAAATAGTCCCCCTGAAGTCTGAAATGGCCCCCACAATTGTTAACGCCACCCCACGATCAACGTGAACCCGAAGCGTGGCGAGCGCAGCGAGCCCGCGAGGGGCGGCGGTACGCGTCCTCCGACCTTTTCATACCCCCACTATCCACGTCGGCATGGAGTTGAGAATAGAATAGTGTGGCGAGCGCAGCGAGCCACCGAGCCCGAAGCGTGGCGAGCGCAGCGAGCCCCGCGAGGTAAACGCGTCCCTTCGCGGGCTTCACAGGTGTCCGCGTCCCGCTCGCCACACTATTCTATTCTCAACTCCACGCCGAAGTGGATAGTGGGGGTATGAAAAGGTCGGAGGACGCGTACCGCCGCCCCTCGCGGGCTCGCTGCGCTCGCCACGCTTCGGGTTCACATTGATCGTGGGGTGGCGTTAACAATTAGGGGGGCCATTTCAGACTTCAGGGGGACTATTAGGGCTCTGTGGCCCATTTAACATTGTTTCCTATGGACAAATCGCGGGCATTGAGGCATTGAACACAAAAATCGCGTCCATTGACACTTTTAACATTGATCCCTATGGGAAATCGCGGGCATCGCGTCGCACCCGTTTTTTTAGTGCATGCGATCGCCGCGATGCCCGCGATTTTTTTACCCCCGATGACCGCGATGCCAATCGCGGGCGCCGTGCTAGGTAAAGAGTACCCAGTTTTCAAGCACATTGCGGGACCCAATTCTCCTGCGAGCCGCCAGGCAGCTCCCCGGGAGGCTCACATACAATTTTTCCTATGGACAAATCGCGGGCATTGAGGCATTGAACACAAAAATTGCGTCCATTGACACTTTTAACATTGATCCCTATGGGAAATCGCGGGCATCGCGTCGCACCCGTTTTTTTAGTGCATGCGATGGCCGCGATGCCCGCGATTTTTTTACCCCCGATGACCGCGATGCCAATCGCGGGCGCCGTGCTAGGTAAAGAGTACCCAGTTTTCAAGCACATTGCGGGACCCAATTCTCCTGCGAGCCGCCAGGCAGCTCCCCGGGAGGCTCACATACAATTTTTCACTTGATGGGCCATTTTTTACATGTGATAAATCGCTGCAGCGGAAGGTGAGAAGCAGGGGCGGGCGGGTGGTCATCATCATCATCTGCAGGATGCGGGCGGGGCGGGCGAGCGGTTGATCGTCAGCATCATCTGCGGGACGCGGGTGGTCATCATCATCATCTGCAGGACGCCCGCAGATGATGACCGCCCGCCCCACTGCTCCTCCGGTCAGGCATATATACAGGGAGGTCGGACGTGATCCCTGATCCGGTCCGATGCCCACGGGGCCGTGCATCGGATCAGATGTCACACACCTACGATTTTGGGCCCGATTTCACCTGGTTATCGGCCCAAAGTGCCGAAATCGGATGAAATCGGACCAAAATCGCATAGTGTATGGGGGTCTTAAGGCCTGTGGTACACTGAGAACATCTCATTACACTAGACGTCAGTGTTATTCGGTTATTTTGTAGCATTCTGGAGGGGACAAAGTGAAAGCGCATTCCTCAGTAGTTCACAATGAATTCCATATGCCGGGTCCTTGATTGCTTTGAACATATATAGTGTTACATAATGACACAGCAATAATAGGAAATACCACTGGCTTTGAGTCACTGAACTGTGTCAGATGAAGCTGTGGCATTTTCTGCAGAGAACACAAGAGGTTTATCCATCAGCTTGTTGCACCACAGGAGCAGATCTGGAGCACAGAAATAAGTCCAGGAGCGTGTCCTTGTTTTGGAAACATATTTCTGGCAGCTGACTGCAAAGAACCAGGGTGGGCAGAGGCGTAACTACAGAGGTTGCAGGGGGTGCAGCTGCTATGGGGCCCGGGCCTTTGGGGGGCCCCATAGCAGCTGCATCCCCTGCACCCTCTGTGCAGCACGGGCAGAGGTTGCGCCAGTATGTCCCCTTCATCGACGGACAGTGCACCCGGCAGGAGGTCGGCGTATAGGAGTGCGGCGGCTCCCTCCACTGCTTGCAGACAGGAGACACAGTGCAGGGGAGCGGCGGATGCCAGAGCCCCTGCACACATAAGACCTGGCCGCGCACAGCCAGGAAAGCAGGGGCTGCCTATGCCCGCCGTCACCCAGTCACGCTGCTCATGCAGAATGCAAGCCGGTCACAGTTCACATTACTTGACTACTTGAATGTGATGTGGCTTGGTGCTGCTGGATATCTGCGCAAAGAGGCTTATTATAGTTGTCCCAGCAGCAGTTGATTGGTGGTGGGCGAATCTCATGTTCCCTCTCATGTTCCCCCCCGCTAGCGCCCATTTGACCTCCTGCTGCACTACAGAGCATGGAATGGGGTTACCGGGCCGCGCTGAGCTTCTCCTGTTCTGCGGAGGACAGGTGAGAGAAGAATGTTCCTGCTTTATTGTGCAGGTGAGGGCTGCGGTGTTCACGGGTGAGTGAGAGGAGTAAGAGGGTACAGGATTATAATATAATAATTATATCCATTACACTGAGGATCCAGCATATATGCAGTGTCCACTGTGCCCGGTCCTGCCCGGTCCACTCCCCTATCAGACACCAAACCAGGGGGCCCCATTTAGAATTTTGCTATGGGGCCCACAAAGGTCTAGTTACGCCCCTGAGGGTGGGGAGGGGCTGCGCTTTATATACCTGTAAACTTTTCTTGTGGATAGCGGGCCAGTGGCTTATGGACCAGATTATGGGTGGGACTCAGTACCCCTGGGCCCCCCTCTAGCTAGGGCTCCCATGTGGTCGGCACGTATTTATTTATTTTAATTATTATTATTTTTAGCTAAAGGTTTTGTGCATGGAGTGGGGTAGTGCTGCAGCTTCACCTATCTGCCAATGTGACAATGATTAATGGTGCTGAGCATCAGGAGCCAAGGCACACTGACTGCACAAGTGTGCAGTGCATTAATGGGAGTTGACTAAGTCCCATGATACTTTGCACAAGAGGTCAGAGGATTGTGCTGAGCTCTGATTGGTGGAGTTTATCACATGTTGGCCTATGCTGGAGAGCAGCAGTGGATTCGTCATGGGAGGGTTTTTAATCAGAAGCAGCACTGAGTCTGTGAGGTCTCCTACAGAGTAAGGTACACAGGCTTTTAAATATATTAATCCCCCCTCCCCTTGCGGTGACCCTTTGACCAAGTTTATACTGCCTTTACTTTGTGTTTTGACAGTGTAATATTCTACCATGCAGTTTGCGGCAGTTAATGACAAGTGGGAGGGGCCCCCCTGTCTAAAATGACCCCGGTCCCCTAAAGGCTTAATCCATCCAGCCCTGCCTACACCACAACCTCAGGTACCTACTTTGATTGTATGTTCTGCACTCCAGGTTCTATTGCACTTTCACCCCCTTTTTTGAATACATTTTGTTAAGTAAGTGGAATATCTCCTCCTGTTTTTCCATAACATATACTGGCCGAGCTTCACGAAAATGGACAGACTGCTAAATTCTATATAAAGATACCTTTATGTGAAAGTTTCATCTCGCAACACCTTGAGTACGGTACAGTTCAATTATACTCTCCAAATGTGGTGACCAGGGTGACAGAATTATCCTTCCTTCCCTGCGAGAGGTGACCCCCATAAAGATACCTTTACACATTTACCCACCACCTTCACAGTGTGAGTGAGGGTACACTCATGGTATCCTAAAGCTTGTCTCATTGTGACTTTGAATCCCCATCCATAGTAACCACTGCCCTCCTTCTTTCATATTTTTTGCCTTTTTGAGCATCCCTCCATACACAGAAGGATTGCCAATAGTTACCGGTGGATTGATCAGTGTCCTGATCAACATTGTTTCTTCTGTCTCGATTTGTACTTTGGAGGACTTTCGCTGTGGCCCTCAATTGAATGTTTGGCTGCAGGAAGTAATTTTTGCGCTTTGGGACTACTTTTTCTTTATTTGTACCAGGGGAGATTTGGCAATGGGGCAACCGGGAAGATTCCAGGTAGGCCGATGTGCCTATGAGGCTTCCCATGGCAGGTAGAGGATAGAGGGTGACAGACTGTTGGTGTGGGCGTATTAGGGGGTAGGTGGCGGCATGTTGGTGTGGGTGTATTAGGAGCAGAAAGTGTCAGGAAGGCTGCGGGCATGTAAGGAGGCCATTTTTTTGGAAATTTTTCCAGGACCACTTTAAATTCCCAATCCCTCAGGACACCAGGGAAGGGCATTGTAGTGGAATTAGCATAAAGCTGAAGACACAACTGCAGACAAAGACACAAGGACAGCTGCAACTATGTCCAAATCAGAATCAGACCCTTTGAGGAGATGTCCTACCCATTGAACAGATCTCAGTCCTCAACAGACACCACCTCCAAGAGGCTTCCAGGAATTTCCCAGGCTGGTTTTCCATCCCAATCCATCTCTGGATTATAACTCTCATGGGATCAAGCTTTGCAGAAAGTACCAAACCTGCCTACTTGCCTGGAATACTCAGGAGACTCTTTAAATACAGAGCACTTCGAACCACCCAATAAGTAGCCAGTGGCGTCACAGGGTCTGGTGGTACCCGGCGCACATTGTGCACTTCTCTGGTGCACGTGTTCGGAACCATGGCCTAACTTAAATGGCCTTAAGGTAAATCCCCACTCTGGGGAGCATGTCCAGCATTCCGGAAGATGCTGGGCTGCCCTCAGAGACTAGTTCCTGCTCTGTGGGCTCCTTCTCTTTGACAGGAGCTGAGTGCAGCAGGATAATGTTACACTGCAGCCACTGGCTCCAGTCACTGAGGAGGTGACACCAAAATGCGTTTTTTCCTGCAGAGGGTGAGGCCCGCACCACCCGCACTCCCCTAGTGATGCCACTGGACCAGTCTCCAGGATGCACCCACTTCCTTAGAAAACCGGTTGATCAGGGGGCTCAAATACCCAATATATGGTGAAACACATCGCTGGGGAGCACAGCAAATTAAAAACGCTATGATCTGTGCTACTTTCAATGTGAAAGGCTTTGGAACGTCTCTCCAGACATAAGAGTGCGGCGCTCTGAAATGCACTTTTGTCCTAGAAAGCTACGGGAGACGTCATGTGAGTACTTCTTATGTAAATGTAGCCCCTTAAATCAGCGTACTGAACACAGAACCAAGGTACAGTCATAAATACTAATTGAATGCAAGCTCTGCAAACTGCAAGAGTTCATGGGTCTCTGGGATGAGTTTTGACAGTGTAATATTCTACCATGCAGTTTGCGGCAGTTAATGACAAGTGGGAGGGGCCCCCCTGTCTAAAATGACCCCGGTCCCCTAAAGGCTTAATCCATCCAGCCCTGCCTACACCACAACCTCAGGTACCTACTTTGATTGTATGTTCTGCACTCCAGGTTCTATTGCACTTTCACCCCCTTTTTTGAATACATTTTGTTAAGTAAGTGGAATATCTCCTCCTGTTTTTCCATAACATATACTGGCCGAGCTTCACGAAAATGGACAGACTGCTAAATTCTATATAAAGATACCTTTATGTGAAAGTTTCATCTCGCAACACCTTGAGTACGGTACAGTTCAATTATACTCTCCAAATGTGGTGACCAGGGTGACAGAATTATCCTTCCTTCCCTGCGAGAGGTGACCCCCATAAAGATACCTTTACACATTTACCCACCACCTTCACAGTGTGAGTGAGGGTACACTCATGGTATCCTAAAGCTTGTCTCATTGTGACTTTGAATCCCCATCCATAGTAACCACTGCCCTCCTTCTTTCATATTTTTTGCCTTTTTGAGCATCCCTCCATACACAGAAGGATTGCCAATAGTTACCGGTGGATTGATCAGTGTCCTGATCAACATTGTTTCTTCTGTCTCGATTTGTACTTTGGAGGACTTTCGCTGTGGCCCTCAATTGAATGTTTGGCTGCAGGAAGTAATTTTTGCGCTTTGGGACTACTTTTTCTTTATTTGTACCAGGGGAGATTTGGCAATGGGGCAACCGGGAAGATTCCAGGTAGGCCGATGTGCCTATGAGGCTTCCCATGGCAGGTAGAGGATAGAGGGTGACAGACTGTTGGTGTGGGCGTATTAGGGGGTAGGTGGCGGCATGTTGGTGTGGGTGTATTAGGAGCAGAAAGTGTCAGGAAGGCTGCGGGCATGTAAGGAGGCCATTTTTTTGGAAATTTTTCCAGGACCACTTTAAATTCCCAATCCCTCAGGACACCAGGGAAGGGCATTGTAGTGGAATTAGCATAAAGCTGAAGACACAACTGCAGACAAAGACACAAGGACAGCTGCAACTATGTCCAAATCAGAATCAGACCCTTTGAGGAGATGTCCTACCCATTGAACAGATCTCAGTCCTCAACAGACACCACCTCCAAGAGGCTTCCAGGAATTTCCCAGGCTGGTTTTCCATCCCAATCCATCTCTGGATTATAACTCTCATGGGATCAAGCTTTGCAGAAAGTACCAAACCTGCCTACTTGCCTGGAATACTCAGGAGACTCTTTAAATACAGAGCACTTCGAACCACCCAATAAGTAGCCAGTGGCGTCACAGGGTCTGGTGGTACCCGGCGCACATTGTGCACTTCTCTGGTGCACGTGTTCGGAACCATGGCCTAACTTAAATGGCCTTAAGGTAAATCCCCACTCTGGGGAGCATGTCCAGCATTCCGGAAGATGCTGGGCTGCCCTCAGAGACTAGTTCCTGCTCTGTGGGCTCCTTCTCTTTGACAGGAGCTGAGTGCAGCAGGATAATGTTACACTGCAGCCACTGGCTCCAGTCACTGAGGAGGTGACACCAAAATGCGTTTTTTCCTGCAGAGGGTGAGGCCCGCACCACCCGCACTCCCCTAGTGATGCCACTGGACCAGTCTCCAGGATGCACCCACTTCCTTAGAAAACCGGTTGATCAGGGGGCTCAAATACCCAATATATGGTGAAACACATCGCTGGGGAGCACAGCAAATTAAAAACGCTATGATCTGTGCTACTTTCAATGTGAAAGGCTTTGGAACGTCTCTCCAGACATAAGAGTGCGGCGCTCTGAAATGCACTTTTGTCCTAGAAAGCTACGGGAGACGTCATGTGAGTACTTCTTATGTAAATGTAGCCCCTTAAATCAGCGTACTGAACACAGAACCAAGGTACAGTCATAAATACTAATTGAATGCAAGCTCTGCAAACTGCAAGAGTTCATGGGTCTCTGGGATGATTTCATTCCGTACTCTTTTTAGCAAAAGCTGTGCTAAATCCCAGATAACGTGACGTTTATTTGGCCGGTGCATGAATAACACAATAAAAATACTGCTCATTAGCCAAGTGTCTAGGGCGAGTTCAGAGGGCGGGGGTAAGAAAATCCGTACAAGAGTAAATGCTGACACGGGAAAAAAACAAAAAGCATAGCAAAAAAAAAAGGTGGAAACACCAAAGCATGATGGGAAAATGGTTTAATTTTTTTTTCTTCAGAGGAAAAAAAGTGAATACCGGTAGAAGTATTTTTAAGGGTTAGAGACATTTTTGTTATCAACCTTCAGCTCTTGCATGCTGCCCTATCCTATTTTAAAGGTGGTAGAAAGAGGACACTACTGTTTTAGTATTTTTTTAATGGGACCTGACTACCCACAGCACCTACTACCCCCTCAAAGCTGCAACATGTGACCTAATGACTGACACTTCCTACCACCTTCTCGTTGTTCCTAAATTTCCCTTCACCTCCAACACGTTCTGCCAGCACCCCAAAGTTCCTAAAAGTGATCTTATCTCCAGCACTTTCTGCCAGCGCCCCAATGTTCCTAAATGTGACCTTATCTCCAACACCTTCTGCCAGTGCCCCAATGTTCCTAAATGTGACCTCATCTCCAACACCTTCTGCCAGTGCCTCAATGTTCCTAAATGTGACCTCATCTCCAACACCTTCTGCCAGTGCCTCAATGTTCCTAAATGCAACCTCATCTCCAACACCTTCTGCCAGTGCCTCAATGTTCCTAAATGCAACCTCATCTCCAACACCTTCTGCCAGTGCCTCAATGTTCCTAAATGCAACCTCATCTCCAACACCTTCTGCCAGTGCCTCAATGTTCCTAAATGTGACCTCAACTCCACCTTCTGCCAGTGCCTCAATGTTCCTAAATGTGACCTCAACTCCAACACCTTCTGCCAGTGCCTCAATGTTCCTAAATGTAACCTCATCTCCAACACCTTCTGCCAGTGCCTCAATGTTCCTAAATGCAACCTCATCTCCAACACCTTCTGCCAGTGCCTCAATGTTCCTAAATGTAACCTCATCTCCAACACCTTCTGCCAGTGCCTCAATGTTCCTAAATGCAACCTCATCTCCAACACCTTCTGCCAGTGCCTCAATGTTCCTAAATGTGACCTCATCTCCAACACCTTCTGCCAGTGCCCCAATGTTCCTAAATGTGACCTCATCTCTAACACCTTTTGCAAGCATCTTTGTTCCTAAATATGACTTCATCTCCAACACCTTCTGCCAGTGCCCCAATGTTCCTAAATGTGACCTCATCCCCAACACCTTCTGCCAGTGCCTCAATGTTCCTAAATGTGACCTCACCTCCAACACCTTCTGCCAGTGCCTCAATGTTCCTAAATGTCACCTAATCTCCAACACCTTCTGCCAGTGCCTCAATGTTCCTAAATGTAACCTAATCTCCAACACCTTCTGCCAGTGCCCCAATGTTCCTAAATGCAACCTCATCTCCAACACCTTCTGCCAGTGCCTCAATGTTCCTAAATGTAACCTCATCTCCAACACCTTCTGCCAGTGCCTCAATGTTCCTAAATGCAACCTCATCTCCAACACCTTCTGCCAGTGCCTCAATGTTCCTAAATGAAACCTCATCTCCAACACCTTCTGCCAGTGCCTCAATGTTCCTAAATGTGACCTCATCTCCAACACCTTCTGCCAGTGCCCCAATGTTCCTAAATGTTACCTCATCTCTAACACCTTTTGCAAGCATCTCAATGTTCCTAAATATGACTTCATCTCCAACACCTTCTGCCAGTGCCTCAATGTTCCTAAATGTCACCTAATCTCCAACACCTTCTGCCAGTGCCCCAATGTTCCTATATGTGACCTCATCTCCAGCACCTTTTGCCAGCATCTTAATGTTCCTAAATATGACCTCACCCTCAACACCTACTGTGACTGCCTTATCAGGATTGAAAAATGCCACTGCATCAGTGTCCTAAATGTGACCTCACTACCTCAGCCTCCTGCCACTGCCTCAGTATCCTAAATGTGACCTCACTGCCTCCTGCCACTGCATCAGTGTCCTAAATTTGACCTCACTACTTCCACCTCCTGCCACTGCATCAGTGTCCTAAATGTGACCTCACTACCTCAACCTCCTGCCACTGCATCAGTGTCCTAAATGTGACCTCACTACTTCCACCTCCTGCCACTGCATCAGTGCCCAAAATGTGGCCTCAATACTCAAAGCTTCTGCTACCGACTCCGTGTTATAAGCATGGCCGCAGCTATTCACGGACTGATATGGTGACACTTGGAAGTTCTATCTTGTAAAGGATTGTGCTGGTGAATTGACTTTTATCCCAAAGACCTGAGATCCTTTTGTAGCGAAATAGATTACATTGAGGATTAGGATCTTATAAAGATAATACACATAAATACCACTGGGAAGGAAATGTTTTCCAGATGTCCATTGTTGAGTTTCTGCGAAGATTCAATCACAATATAGTCTTACTCTACACCATTTACACCCAACCTGATGAGTTCCAGATCCCTTGTCTGATCTCTCTTCCTCTGTATGTCACAGGCGATTCATTAGCAAGATTCCATGGGTTACTAACTTTAAGCCTTCTGCCATATTCTTCCACTTATACGTCTATTACTCACCTAGCTATTAACACGGAAAAACGTTCCCGATATTAGAAACAGGGAGCCATAGAATGTTGGAGGCAGATAAAGGCCGATTGGTCCATCTGTTCTGCCCATTTCATTTAGACGTGTGTTTATTCCAAGCATCTTTATTTTCTTCTGTGGATATTAACTCATCTGCTGACAACCTGTTCCAAGCATCTACTGCTCTGAAAGCGGACTACGAGTCTGACCAACGTGCTAATCAACCTTAATAATATGCTAATGGTTCTGCTGAGAGATACTACCGCTGTGTCACTTCTTGCTGTATCAGTGGTCTCAGCCTCAGTCTAGACCAATGCTTCCCAAACTTCAGTGACGTCACAGAATCACAAGTGAAACAATTAGCTCCACTTGTGAGTTTTTAAAAATGTGTCAGTGAGTAATGAGTACACCAGTGCACCTGCCGGGTAACCGGGAAAATATGAACTGACCAAGTTTGGGAACCACTACTCTAGAGCAATAATAATAATAATTATTATTATTGTAGGTGGGGTAGAAAGCCATCTTGGGCAAGCTCAATTTCTAAGTTGCCCCACAAAACCCACACTGGGGTCCATTTGTGTAAGATGCCAATTAGCCCATGGGGGGGCAGAAAATACAAACTCCACACTGATATTCCACTTTGATGCCATAGTGAACAGGGATAAGAGCAGTAATGTAGAGAATTTATTTATTCACAGTTTCTTATATAGCACAGCATATTCTGTTGCGCTTTACAACAGGAAACAGTGATACAACAAACTGGGTATTTACAGACAGTCAAAGGTATGAGGGCCCTGCTCTCCAGCTTACAATCTATAGGTAAATAGGCATTAGTTCTACCAGAATGCAAAGGTTCCTGGTGTGCTGTATGATACAGTGACCCAGTAGTTTGGCCATGGGTCAGAAGGATGGAAAATAGGAAAAGGAGAGTGTATATGTGTGGACTGTACAGTGGGGATGTGATTAGATAGGAACGGTATATGAAGGTTAAGTGGCTGGTTCTGGAATTTGATAAGCTGCCTGAAGAGATGAGTTTTCAGGGAACGTTTATAGATTTGGAGACTGGAGTAGAGTCTTATTGTGCACGGAAGAGATTCCACAGAGTGGGTGCAGCCCAAAGAAAGTCCTGCAATCTGAAATGGGAGTGAGTAATGAGTGTGGATGAGAGACGTAGATCTTGTGAGGAGCGAAGAGGTCGGGTTGGAAGATATTTTGTGTATGTTGGTGTAGTTTAGTTTATGGCTTGTGTGAGTAAAATCATTTTGTATTGAGTACGGTAGAATACAGGTAAACAATGAAGAACTTTACAGAGGATGAATGTCTCGCTAGGAAGATCAGCCTCGCAGCTGCATTAATCATAGAAACATAGAATGTGACGGCAGATAAGAACCACTTGGCCCATCTAGTCTGCCCCTTTTTTAAACATGTTACCTCAAACCATATTTGATCCTTATTTCGTTGTAAGGATATCAATATGCTTATCCCAAGCATGTTTAAATTGTTCTACTGTATTTTCCTCTACCACCTCTGATGGTAGGCTATTCCACTTATCTACTACTCTTTCTCTGAAGTAATTCTTCCTCACATTTCCCCTGAATCTTCCTCCCTCTAATATCAGTGCCTGTCCTCGTGTTCTGCTGCTCCTCTTCCTGTCCCTTCCCCTCTCTTTCAGCAGTGAATGAGCAGAAATAATTATTAATATGATCTGCTATTACATTGTCCCCCTCAAGAAAACTTCCACTCTCTGACTTTAGTCTTATTACTCCTTTTTTTGTTTTTCTCCTTTCACTCATATACCTAAAAAAAGTTGTCCCTCCTTTACCCACTGACTGGGCCATTTTCTCTTCAGCCTGTGCCTTTGCACATCTGATTACCTTCTCAGCCTCCTTGTGTCTGCTTAAATTTCTTAAAGGCCAACTTTTTTGCTTTCGCAATACTTGCTACTTCTTTTGCAAACCACAATGGCTTCCTTTTCCTTGTGTTTTTCCTAACTCTTTTGACAAAAAGTTCTGTTGCTTTTAGTATTGCACTTTTTCTTTTTCCCCCACTACTCTTGCACTCCTTCCAAGTTCCTCCACTCTGCCAAAGAATCCCTTACAGAGTTTCCCATCTCTACAAAATCAGCCTTCCTAGAATCTAACACCTTTGTTTTTGTGTGCGATGAGTCGGTCTCTGTCTTTATTTTGAACCATACTGCTTGATGGTCACTGGATCCCAGATTTTCACCCACATTTACATCAGATATCTTGTCACCATTTGTAAGTATTAAATCTAATATTGCGTCCTTAAGAGTGGGCACCCTCACCAATTGCTGGAGGGATGATCCTTGCAAGGAATTCAGCATGTCCCTACTTCTGGTGGAACTTGCAACACGCAGCTCCCAGTTTACATCAGGTAGATTGAAGTCTCCCATGATTATCACCTCTCCTTTTAATGCCATTTTATTGATGTCCTGTAGTGGTGGACTGATGGACTGTAGTGGTGATAGTCTGTATTGGGGAAGGCCAATAAGGAGACTATTCCAATATCAATGCATGAGATGATGAGAGCGTGGATTTGAGTTTTTACAGTGTCTTGTGTTGACCAGGGGAATGAAGAAGGTTCGGGTTCCGTCTTTTGAGCTGATCAAAGGTTGAGGGACAGTTTTTGATTGTGTCTACATAATAACAAACTCCAGCTTCTCTGGTGACAGATAATCTCCAGTGTTATGTTTATGGAGTATAGCAACAGCTACAGGCTGGTAGGTATATTTATTATGGGTGGCCGAAGATGTCACACGCAGCCGCGACGGAGCGCGGCGGGTACAGTACTCACCCGTCCGCGCCCGCCGCCGGCTAGCGTGTGCAGGCTCCACTCTGAGGCGGGCAGGTGGGGGCAGCGCTGGGTAGAGGCGGCAGCGACGGAGCATCAGGTAGCAGCGTCCTTGACGATTGCGGCGCCGGGAGGCCGGCGGCGCCATCTTGAGTAAGGGCAGGTAGCGGATTGGGCCAGAGTAGAGAGTTCCTCCTCATCCTGCACGGACAGCCAATGGCAGCCACTCCCTGGGGATTTAGTGGAGCTGCCCAGGCTGATCCGTGTCAGTGCAATGAGTCTTCTGAGTCGTTCACAACTCCAAACTGACTCCTGGATCCTGGTTCTCTCTCTCCTGACTCTGGTGCCTTGCTCCCTGCACCTTATCCAAGGAAGGTTTTCTCCTGACACCAATGCTGCAAGCGCTATCTAGTGCTGGTCCCTGCTTGTTCCAGAATTCCCTTTCTTCATCATCCATCCATTCCATCCTCTTCCAGTCTTCCGGATCCATTTCTTCCCTCACCAAATCAACCTCTTCCTGCATCTTCTTCTATGTACTCTGGCTCACCTAAAGACTGGTTCCAGAATTACCACTGGCAGTATATTGTGCTGGACTTATTGATTTATTCTTTTGCCACTTAAAGAAGTATTTAAGTGAACTTATTATTTATGAAATCAGTTATTAAACCTGCACGTTTCAATCCTACTCGCCCTGGTCCGTCTCCAGCTTCTGTGCACCACACGACTCCATCCAGCCCTTCTGCCGTGACAGTTTGCACTGACCCGATGGAATCGGGTGAAGCACAGGCTTCCATGACGGATGTTCTTCAAGGCATCATGGCTCGCCTGGAACAAGTAGAAACCACCCAGCGTCAAGTGGCTCACTTCCTCCAGTCCTTGTCACCACCTCAGGCGGCTCCCTCAGCTTCGGCCGCACCCACTGCTGGAGTCTCTGCCCCTCCTGCTCCTGCGAGTCCATCTGTTCCTCACCATCTACAGCTGTCGACACCCAGTAAATATGACGGGTCTCCGAGAGGATGTCGAGGATTCCTAAATCAATGTGACGTGCATTTTACCCTCCAGCCTTCCAATTTCCCTTCGCCCAAAACCCGGGTGGCCTACATCGTATCCCTACTGGCTGGTCCAGCCCTGGAGTGGGTGTCCCCCCTCTGGGAGCGTGCGGACCCTCTTCTCAATAATTATGAAGAGTTTGTGGCCTCCTTCCGTCGTATATTCGACGAGCCCGGCAGAGTGTCCTCTGCAGCCACGGAGATCCTGAGGATTCGTCAAGGCAGTCGCCCTGTGGGACAATATGTCGTACAGTTCCAAACCCTGGCGTCCGAACTTCGATGGAACGAAGAGGCTCTCGTATCTGCCTTCTGGAACGGTCTGGCTGGGCGCATCAAAGACGAGTTAGCAACTCGCGATCCTCCTTCCACCCTGGCAGAACTCATCTCCCTATGTACCAAAGTCGACCTGCGACTCCAAGAACGCCAACTTGAGAGGAATCGTTCTGATCGCCTTCGTCCTCGTTTCTCTCCCAATGTTGCTCCGGGTCCCAAGGCAATTCCTTCGCCTGCTGCACCAGCTGATGAACCCATGCAAATCAATCGTTCCCGCCTGTCCCTCGAGGAGAAGTTCCGAAGACGGCGAGAGAATTTGTGTATGTACTGTGGCTCATCTGCTCACCTATTGGCTGCCTGCCCACTGCGGCCGGGAAACGACCGCTCCTAATCCCCCCGAGGGAGGTCCGATTAGGAGTATTGTTTTCATCTCCCTCTTCTACTGACTCTACTATTCCAGTGACTCTTGTGTGTCCCCAAGGCGAGAGAAGACTTCAGGCCTTATTGGATTCTGGAGCAGCGGGGAACTTCCTTTCTTCTTCTTTTGTCAACCAGCATACCCTGCCTGTGCAACCTCTGGATCATTCGCTGGTCCTCACGGCTGTGGATGGGAGTCGAATTCGGAGTGGACAAATCACTCATCAAACCATTCCGCTGAAGTTGCTCATCGGAGCCTTACATCAAGAGACCATTCAATTCTTCATTCTTCCACAATCTTCTCATCAAATGGTCCTGGGTCTTCCCTGGCTCTCCAAACATAATCCACAAATTGATTGGACCACTATGGAGATCAAGGCCTGGGGAACAGTCTGCCAGTCTACTTGCATTCCTCAGATCCTTCCGGTCTACCAGACCCATCCACAATGTGAGGATAACTGCTCTTCATCTTCTTCAGCTCCACCCTTGTCTATACCCGTACCGTATCGTCCATTTACAGATGTCTTCAGTAAAGGAGGTGCTGACACTTTACCTCCCCACCGGCCTTGGGACTGCCCAATAGAATTGATGGCTGGGAAATTTCCTCCTCGTGGCCGCATCTATCCTCTGTCGCTACCCGAGACTGAGGCCATGTCCTTGTACATCCAAGAGAACTTAAACAAGGGGTTCATCCGACCTTCTACCTCTCCGGCCGGGGCTGGGTTTTTCTTTGTGAAAAAGAAAGATGGCGGTCTTCGGCCTTGTATCGACTATAGAGGTCTGAACGACATCACTATAAAGAATCGCTATCCCTTACCCCTTATCACAGAACTGTTTGATAAGATCAGAGGAGCGACTGTCTTCACCAAATTGGACCTACGAGGGGCCTACAACTTGATACGAATCCGTTCCGGTGACGAGTGGAAGACGGCTTTTAATACAAGAGACGGTCACTATGAATATCTGGTGATGCCATTCGGCCTTTGCAACGCCCCTGCCGTCTTCCAACAGTTCGTGAATGATATCTTCCGGGACTTGCTGTACCATTCCATTGTAGTCTATCTAGACGATATACTCATCTTCTCCTCCAATCTTCAACATCACAGACAGACCGTGTCCGAGGTGCTACGACGTCTTCGTCAAAATCAACTATTCTGTAAGTTGGAAAAATGCGTTTTTGAAGTCACCTCCATTCCATTCTTAGGCCACATTCTCTCTGCTACTGGTATCGAGATGGATCCAGAGAAGGTGAGAGCGATCCAAGACTGGGCACCTCCCACGACACTCAAGGGAATTCAGAGATTTTTAGGATTCTCAAATTATTACCGGCGATTCATCCGGAACTTCTCTACCATCGCTGCTCCCCTCACAGCTCTTACCCACAAAGGAGTTGATCCAAGTCAATGGCCGCCAGAAGCATTCTCAGCCTTCCAACAGTTAAAGAGGGCGTTTATGACGGCACCCATTCTCCTCCAACCAGATCTCGACAAGCCCTTCATCCTCGAGGTGGACGCATCCTCGGAAGGTATTGGGGCCATCTTGTCACAAAAAGGAGAGGATCAAGAATTACATCCTTGTGCTTTCCTCTCCAAAAAATTCCTTCCGGCAGAGAAGAATTACCCCATTGGGGAACAAGAGTTACTTGCTGTCAAAACTGCGTTAGAGGAGTGGCGATACCTTCTGGAGGGTGCGCGGCATAAGATCACCGTGTATTCAGATCACAAGAATTTGTCCTTTCTCAAACAAGTTCAATGCCTCACTGCTCGTCAAGCCCGATGGGCTATGTTTTTCGAACGTTTTAATTTTCAAATTAAATTTCGACCTGGCACCACTAATATTAAAGCTGACGCCCTATCCCGTTCCTTTGAAACGACTTCTGATATAGAGATTCTTCCTCGTCCAATCCTTGATCCAGTGGTTTTTGCTCAAGTGTCCGTACAGCCAATTCCTCCTCCAGGCAAGACGTTTGTGCCTCTCGGACTGCGAAAAAAAATATTATCATGGGCACATTCCTCCCGTTTCGCAGGTCACGCAGGAATACAGAAGACCTTGATGTTCCTGTCACGTTCTTATTGGTGGCCAACCATTCGTCACGACGTCACCAACTTCATCGCGTCTTGTGTAAAATGTGCTCAGCATAAGGTGCCCAGAACAACTCCTGTTGGTCCTCTCCGTCCTCTGGCCATTCCCACAGAACCATGGACTCATCTATCTATGGACTTCATTTGCGAGTTACCTCCTTCCAAAGGTCATACAGCAATCTGGGTAGTGGTTGACCGATTCTCAAAAATGGTCCATTTCGTCCCACTAAAAGGTCTTCCCTCTGCTCCAGTACTGGCTCAGCTATTCATTTCCACCATTTTTAAATTACATGGTCTGCCCAAAGAAATTGTGTCTGATCGCGGAGTACAGTTCGTGGCGAAATTCTGGAGAGCTCTCTGTGCCACGGTAAAGGTTAATCTCAAGTTTTCTACTGCCTTTCATCCCCAGACCAACGGCCAGACGGAACGGGTGAATCAGGACTTGGAGGCCTTTATTCGATTGTTTATCTCGTCCTCTCAAGATGACTGGGTAGATCTCCTCCCGTGGGCAGAATTTATGCATAACAACTCCTATCACTCTTCCTCCGGAACCACGCCCTTCTTTACCGTATTTGGTAAACATCCACGATCTCCAGACTTCTCAGAATTACCCTCTTCTGAAGTTCCTGCAGCGACCACTTCCCTCCAACGCTTTGCGAAGATTTGGTCGGATGTCCACACCGCTCTCCTTAAATCTTCTGCTCGATACAAGAGAATGGCGGACAGGAAAAGAAGAGCAGCGCCCAGATTAAAACTCGGGGATCGGGTATGGCTATCTACCCGTCATATACGCCTCCGTCTGCCTTCTATGAAACTGGCTCCCCGGTACATTGGGCCATATGCTATCACCCAAGTCATTAATCCAGTCGCTTATAGACTTCAACTTCCTCCTTCCCTAAGGATCTCGAATTCCTTTCATGTGTCCCTCCTCAAGCCTTTAAGATTGAACTCTTATCAGAAGAAGGTTCCCAAACCACCCAAGATTAACTCCGAGAGTGGGATCGAATTCGAGGTAAGACGTATCATAGACTCTCGTCACCGCAATGCTCGTACTCAGTATCTGGTGGAGTGGGTCGGTTTTGGTCCTGAAGAGAACTCTTGGGTGGACTCCGTTGATTTGCATGCTCCAAAGCTGATTAAGCAATTTCTGCAGCGAAATCCTCACAAGGCCCATAGGCGTCCTGGGGCCACCCTGAAAAAGGGGGGTACTGTCACACGCAGCCGCGACGGAGCGCGGCGGGTACAGTACTCACCCGTCCGCGCCCGCCGCCGGCTAGCGTGTGCAGGCTCCACTCTGAGGCGGGCAGGTGGGGGCAGCGCTGGGTAGAGGCGGCAGCGACGGAGCATCAGGTAGCAGCGTCCTTGACGATTGCGGCGCCGGGAGGCCGGCGGCGCCATCTTGAGTAAGGGCAGGTAGCGGATTGGGCCAGAGTAGAGAGTTCCTCCTCATCCTGCACGGACAGCCAATGGCAGCCACTCCCTGGGGATTTAGTGGAGCTGCCCAGGCTGATCCGTGTCAGTGCAATGAGTCTTCTGAGTCGTTCACAACTCCAAACTGACTCCTGGATCCTGGTTCTCTCTCTCCTGACTCTGGTGCCTTGCTCCCTGCACCTTATCCAAGGAAGGTTTTCTCCTGACACCAATGCTGCAAGCGCTATCTAGTGCTGGTCCCTGCTTGTTCCAGAATTCCCTTTCTTCATCATCCATCCATTCCATCCTCTTCCAGTCTTCCGGATCCATTTCTTCCCTCACCAAATCAACCTCTTCCTGCATCTTCTTCTATGTACTCTGGCTCACCTAAAGACTGGTTCCAGAATTACCACTGGCAGTATATTGTGCTGGACTTATTGATTTATTCTTTTGCCACTTAAAGAAGTATTTAAGTGAACTTATTATTTATGAAATCAGTTATTAAACCTGCACGTTTCAATCCTACTCGCCCTGGTCCGTCTCCAGCTTCTGTGCACCACACGACTCCATCCAGCCCTTCTGCCGTGACAGAAGAGCTCTGGAAGCAATTATTTTTGGAGGGTTTTCAGCCCACCAAAAAAATGTAAGTGAAATCTCTGTATAAAATGAAAGTACTGTATTATTTTCTAATAAAATAATCTCCAATGTTAACTGTATTTAAATGTTCCTAAAATATTTCAAGTATACAGTATGACCCCTTGAACTCCATTAAGACCATGTGCGGATTACCTCTTATTTTGGTAATAGTTCAAATGACACCGAATTAGATAAAACAGGCAAACAAGTATTGAAGGATATTTTTATATTTTTTTAGGGCAACTCCACAAAATGACCTGAAATCTATTTATCTGAAAGGTATTGTTATAAAGAACCTCTCGATCTCAAATGTTCTTCTGCTGCTGAAGGTAACTGTAGGAAATTTTTGGGGCTGATTTATCAAGGAGCTTCACCATACGCAACGAGTCTTAAAAGTTGTTGAATAAGGTAAATGGTGCTGTCAATTTTTTTAACATGATAGTTAGGAACTGGAGCACCATTTACCACACCGAATGAGTTTTAAGACTCATTGCGTATGATAACACATGTTGATTATACCCCTTGTACACCAAGCAAAAACCCAGGTTGGACCCAGATTGGACCCAGGTCAGCTTTGGTGTAAAAGGGGCCAACCCAGGTCCAGTAACAGTGGTCTCCTACCCAGGTCCTGACCAGGGTTGAACACTGGTTGGACCTGGGTCGGGGTGGTGTAAATGGTCCCAACCCAGGTTGGGACATCCGGGTAGTGCTAAAAGGATACCAGAAATGCTGGACGCCTTTCCACAGTGCGCTGCAGTGGCAAAAGACAGCGGACAGGAAGGATATGGGCAGTGCATACAGAAATCGTAATTGGATGCAATATCATTCATGTTATTATTTTTCTTTGGGGGGGGGGGGGCTGGGGGAGCACAAGGGAGATTCGGTCTGCTGCTGCAAGGGAAGGGGCTGGGAGAGCACATGAATGATGCTGAACTTTTATAGCGCTATGTGAGCTTGAGCACTGAATAAAACTTTTTGAAAAATATTTTACACAATAAACAAACCAACATTCTTCAATGCTAACTAGTCATGTCATTTAATTTTTATTTTAAATCATTGAAGGAAGGTTGGATGGCAGTTTATCAGTCCTAAAATGGACATTTTTAATGTCATCCATAAGGAAAAGCAGGGCTGACCCAGGTTCAGTGTAAACGGCGCAGACCTGGGTCCGACGTGGGTCACAGTGCTGTGTAAATGGGGTAGGAAGCTGGGTCCAACCCTGGAAACTCCTGTGTTCAAAGACCAGGGTCTGACCAGGGATTTTGGTGTAAAAGGGGTATAAATCAGCCCTTTCGTTTGGGCAACTTATCTTCCCACAGGAAGAACCATTGACTGAGAGGGGTGCACATTTGGGAGTACGGCACTCTGCATGAAGGGTTTCTGAACAGCCCCAGCAACATTTTCCTACTAATACCCCTTTCAAACCAGAAGCAAATCAAATAATCAATCAATCAAAACACGGGTCTTAAATCCCAGCACTCCAACCCTGCTCTTGACCAGGGTCGAAGTGCCGGGATTTAAGACCTGTGTTGACCATTTCACACCAAAGAAAAACCCTGGTTTTTCAGCAAATTCCCGGGTTGAAAAGCTTTAACCCGGGAATTTGCTTCTCGTGTGAACTTGGGCCAGGCTTCACCCAGCAAAATGACCAGGCACTCAAAAATGCCAGGTAATTGCCGGGTGGCCAGTGTGAAAGGGGTATAATTTGTGGCGTTAGATAATGTTCTATTGCTGTGATAAGTGGTATCAGAAATTCAACATTATTGGCAAAGCTAAATTACTAAGGGCCAGATTGTTGTTACCCAGTTTGTTTTATCACTGTCTACTATTGTAAAGCGCAACGGAATCTGCTGCGCTATATAAGAAACTGTAAATAATAATAATAATAATAATAATGTATCAAGCTTCTAAAGGTGATACAATGGAGAGTGACAAACAACCAGCCAATCAGCTCCCACCTGTCATTTTTCCAAACCCAACCTGTAACATGACAGGTAGGAGATGATTGGCTGGCTGTTTATCACTCTCCATTGTAGCACTTGATACATCTGATAGCGCCACCTAAGGCCCTCATTCTAAACTGTTCAGGCACCGGCGTATTCGCACCAGGAAACCGATGTTTAAAAACAGGGGGAAAAAATTATTCGATGCTGGGCGACCACCAAATTATTTTTCCCCCCGTATGCTACCCTGTGAATCAATGTTTATGCAAAACATCCATTAGCAAAGCGGCGGGGATGTGCAGACCGCGGCTGGCAACCAGAATCACCCTCTACATCAGTAAGTGGTACTCACAATGAATTGCTGCTTATTAAGAACCCAGATTACCCAGTTGTATATGTACTTATCCTATAATATCTGTAACGCTGTGCCGTCTGACTGTCCTACCAGCTGTCTACTGTTCAAAGCTTTGTTCCTAGAGCCAGGTTTGGCAGAATTGGAAATTCCAGACATCTTGCGGATGGGATAAGAGGGAAGGGGGGTGTTACATGAGAGGGGGAGAGGTACAGGTTATGGTCAGAGGGAACACAGCATGTAGGGGAGTGCTTGGCGATGATGGATGACTCGTCAGCATCCCAGAGACCTTTGTAAATCAAAGTTAGTATTTTAAATCTAATTTTACAAGACGTAATGGAGCAGCGGCAGAAGGTATGTGTGTGCAGAACCAGATGTACCCTGGACGGTCTGGCTGTGAAATTATATGTAGGGGAATGGCAGCTGATAAGATTCAGTAGAGAGCCTGGCAGCTGATAAGATTCAGCACATTGGCTGATTTAGGGGTCGGCTGAGTCTGTAAATCCAAGCGTTGCTCGCTGGGCCAGACTCCATCGTTTAGGTGTAAAACAATGAGTTGTAACCAGTCAGTGAATGTGAGAAATGACTGCGCCGGGTGCTGAGAGATAAAGCAAGGTGACCTTTACACCGCGCCAGGATGCGGCAAGGTGATGAGAATGTATCTGGTAATGGTGAATTTACAGTTGGAGTATGCTTTTGTGCTATTAGCCGCCGGACACCAATAGCTATAAATTACTATACGCTGCTTTCTAATGCTAACAAAAGAATTTCAGAATTTGAGCAGACATTGGAAACAAATTATGGACCAGAAGAAAAATGGGCATATTGTGGTTTCAAATGCTGCTATTTGTCAGCTATGTGTATACAGAGGTGTCTGGAGGTAATTCAGACCTGATGGTACGGCCTCAAATTTGCACGCCCAGCGGACAGTTTAGCCGCCGCCCGCGTTTTCCCCGGACACTCCCGGCGTTTTCCCCGGACACTCCCGGCGGTTTCCCTGGACACTCCCGTCGTTTTCCCGGGACACTCCCGGCATTTTTCCCAGACACCCCCAGCGTTTTCCCCAGACACCCCCAGCGTTTTCCCCGGACACTACCAGCATTTTCCCAGGCACTCCTGTATTTTCTTAGCACTCCCATGAACCAGCCGGTTACCGCCCCCAGACGCCTACTTCCTGTCAATCACCGTGCAAATGCTGCAGGAATAGAAAAAATGGCACCACGGCCACGCGCATGCATACTACTGGCCATACACATACATGGTCGATAATCATCCACTGTGCGAATTCCCGGCCGTGCGATCAGGACTGAATTATCCCCTATGCCCCATTACAAATTGGTTGGTGTAATCCGACTGTGTAGAGGTTGGTGCCTGGTCATAGGTATTCCGGGAACAAGAAAATTGCCAATTCAAAGTCTCACCCAATGGAACAGATGCACTAACCCATGGAGAGAGATAAGGCCATGAGAGATAAAGTAATAGCCAATTATCTCATAACTGTCATTTTTCAAACACAGCCAGGAACATGGCAGCTAGGGGTGTGCATTGTCTAGATGGACAGTCAATAGGTCCACACTAAAAGGTCGACAGGCAATGTCAAAAAAGGTCAATATCAGTTTTTTGCACATTTTTGGGTGTCAATGTCGACACTTGAGAACATGAACACCTCAATCAATGTAACGCGCACACCCTCGCTCGGCAAACTTCAGCGTTCTCAATCGCAGTCCACGTGGATGGTAAAGTATGAAAATGTAAAAAAAGAAATGGTTACAAAAAAAAAGTCGACCTTTTCCTGTGTCAACGTTTTTCCTGTCAACCTTTCTCGTCTCTTTAGTAAATCTCCCCCTAAAATCAGTTTGTAACATCCAGATAATTCAATTCCAGCTCAGAGCCTAAGGAGAAAACTTACTAAAGCTTCTAAAAATGAAAAGAGGTGATGTTGCCGGTAGCAACCAATCCGATTCTGTTAATAACGTAATCTGATTGTTGCTACCACTTAAGTTTTAGAAGCTTTAGTAAAGTTACACATACGGAATATTTCGCCTCATTAGCATGTGTAATGCTGATTGGCCATTGACCATTGATAATTCATAATCATTGATAGTTTATGATTGGTGTAGAATAGTTTTGTCCTTGATGGGGAAGAACCAGATGGTTTGGCGGATTAAGGTCTGTGGGGGCCCTGGACAACAAAATTGTGGGGGCCCCCACAGACACCCCCTTCCCCAGGGGAGGCTGGTACCTGGGCAGCGCAGGTGGGCAGGAGATCCCTGCACCGGTCTGGGCAGTCAGCGCCAGTGTCCCTGCAGCGTATGAGAAGTCAGCGGCAGGGACCCCACTGCTGACTTCCCATCTGTGGCAGGGACCCTGGCGCTTACTGCCAAGCCCGCTGCAAGGACCCCCTGCCCGCCTGCACTGCCCGACCCCGCTGCCCGAGCACAGGGCGACAGGAGCCCCACACTGGCAGCAGTGTTGGTGTGGGGGCCCCTTTTGTGTGGGGGCCCTGGGGCGACCGCCCCTGTCGCCCTGTGCTTAATCCGCCTCTGAGTCCCCCCCACCCCAACCTTTTGTTAAGGCAAACTCACATGATTAGCCCATGGGACAGTCAAAGAAAAGGGATGTTCATCTACAGTATATGTAAAAGTATCAATGGTCATACATCACACAGTATGCAACCATCGATGGCGATAGCACCGATGGCCATCCCTAATGCTGATATGTTAAATAGTGTTGGGGGCCAGGAGACGGGCGCTGATAAAATCCTTGGCGAAGACGGACAACTAAGTTCCGCTATGACTTTTCTAGCTGATTCGGTGTTAGAATGCATACTGTACATGCACAGCCGAGCGGACTACAAGACCCAGCGGGAAGGCTGACAGAACACGCTGGAACTTGCCTGAAGTTGGTTAAGCCTGGGATAAATCCTGTGTATGTGTAAAGCTCTTCTTTATGAATGCACAAATGAACTCTGACCCGAGTTTTCTAACAACCCCTCTTACTCCCCGCGCTATCCGCCCTGCAAGATGTATCTAACTGCACAATTACGGGCCAGCAATCCAATTTCCTCAGTCAATCTCAATCCCGTCTATACCTGAAACCATTCCGCAGTTACAGTTAAACGCACATAATGAAACCCAGTCTGACACAATTTCCCAGAGCCTTTGATACTGTTGGTAATTATGCAGGAATTGGACCTCATCCCCTAAGCTGGCTTCATAATGCCAGAATTAGACCATAACCCCTAAACTATTCCATGCCTTCCTTTATCGGGACAATATCACAGTGTGTCAGTTTGTGCCGGAGATGTTAACCCTTTCCAGGAAATATTTATCTAACAAAAAGTTAAAGGACAGAGGGGCTGATTTATTACATTTATTTTTTTGGGGACTTCCTCCTCTTTGCAGCCACCGCTTACGCCTGTTACCTTCCTGAAGGTCACCAATCCTGAAGCAAGGCGAGTGAAGGGAACCCGCGAGGGTCCGATGATGCTATGTAACTTCCGTAGCATAAGTGGTGGCTGCAAAGATGAGGAAGTACCTTATTTTTAGTAAAATAATGTGAAAAGGGTCCGGTGATTGCTGGTCCGTTGAGGGCTGCCGCTCTTTGGCGCTACTTGCTGCTCTGTGACCCCTGATGTGGAAAAGTGAAGTTGCAAAGCGACAACTCACTCTACAGCACCGGGGTGTGCCGCTCACCTGTTCATCTCCGGCGGCAGAGTCTGCTGGCCGTCCGTCCGGGTGCAGGGCGCCGTGGTGTCCAGTTCTCCCGGCCGCGACCATCTTCCTGGGGTCTCCAGTGTGAGCTCCCGGTGGGGGAACTAGCAGTAGGCGTTTGTCTTTAGCCAGGGCACCACCATGTTGTTGTAGCCGGCCAATGACGCCGGTCCTCAGTTCAGCTCCACCAATCAGGATATGCCCAGGGGGATAAAGCTGAGCTCTCTGGGGCATACAGATGCCAGTGCTTTGTTGTCAATCCCGGGGGACACTTTTTACATAAGGTCCCCCGGCCGTACCATGAGCACCGTGGCTGGTCATGGGGTGAGCCAGCTTCCTCCGGCACTGATCACAGCTTCTATAGCGCTGGCCCAGCGCTACAGAGGATGCAAGCGTGGTTGGTCGATGCGTCTCCATGGAGAGGCATAGCTCAGCCCTGATTGGCTGAGCTATGCCTCTCCATGCAGACGCATCAGCCAAGGACGCTAGCAGCCTCTATAGCACTGGGACAGCGCTATAGAAGCTGTGATCAGCACCGGAGGAAGTCGGCTCACCCCGCTGTCAGTGCGGGGTGAGCTGGCTCTGGAGGAGGGAGTCAGCGCCGGACCCTGGGTTGGCAAGTACTGTATTATTGGTGTAAAAGTGAGGTGTGTGTTTGTGTGTGAAATAAAGTTATACTTTTCTGTGTATGTTTTATTTTAACATTCTTTTTACAGGTGGACTACAAGTCCCAGCGGGCCCATTAATGCCCCGCATGCAGGTACTTGTGGTTCGCCAAGTTCCAGCATGCGGGGGAGGCCTGCTGGCACTTGTAGTTCACCTGTATAAAGCAATGTGATGTATGATTGTTTTAACCCGATCAGGCCAGCGTCCAATGGCCCTTTATTGGGGGGGTCCCCACTCCTCCAGCCACGGTGCTCATGGTACGGCCAAATGACCTTATGTAAAAAGTGTCCCCCGGCTGTAGCGTGACACCGCCGGCTGTTGGAGCCCGGTGCTGGTTTCAAAATATGGGAGAGCCCCAGATTTTTTGTCCCCCGTATTTTTGGAACCAGGACCGGTCCAATAGTCCGGGGCTGGTTTCAGAAATACGGGGGACCCTTACGCTTTTTGTCCCCCGTATTTTTGGAACCGGATCGGCTCAGTGAGCCCGGGGCTGGTTATGGTCAGGAGGGGGAACCTCATACCATTTTTTTCCTTTTTTTTAAACACAAAATTGCACATTTTCATGACAAAAAAATCGCCCATTATCACACTTTTTTGCCCGGAACACGCAGCTCATTAAATATGCAATTTCGCGGCAAAAAATGCGATTTTAAAAAGTGCAATAATGGAAAGTGACTAAAACACTCATCCTTTTAAATGTCACCCTTCTGTTCCTAAGTTTGTTTGGCTTAAATAAACGTTCCAATTATCTCATTAAGTAATTACCTTTCGCGGCAACGCTCAGCGCCGCCAGCTAATAGAGGGATTAATTGAGAGAGAAAAAAGTGTCACATTTTGGGCCGCTCTCCGACATTGGTTTGTTCCCTATTTAGTGCTTACATAGAGATGTGACTGAACTTTAAATCATGCATTTTATTTATATTTTTCATATAACAGGATGTCATTTAATAAACAAAGTTATTTCAGGATGTTGGTTTCCAGCTTTTTAAACACACACTTTGGGCCTCATTCAGGTCTGCTTGCTAGGCTGCGGGGCGTAGTTTTTCTAGCCGGGAGATTCGCCCATGGAAACGCAGGGCGTTCTCATGGTAATTCCCCAATGACGCGGGTGCGTGGGGGCGGGCATCTGATGTCAGCGGATTTCATCTGCCCGCCCACTTCCCGTACAGGCACTGAAAGAGGTGTCTGACATTTGCGAGCACTTGAAAAATCATTCGATGGTTTGCGACCATCGAATGATTTTTGTCTGAACGCAAGGCTGCGAATTGATGAGTATGCGCGCGTCAACTGGTGAACCCCTAAGTCTGTGAAATTCTTAGCCTTGTGAGTCAACCTGAATAAGGGCCTAAATCCTGCAAAGCCTCCTTGGCACATGCGATATACGATCGCGGCACCTGCGCATTCTGCAGATGAACGCTCTGTTGCCTGATCATCGGCGACTGCGTGCAAACATGAATTAGTCCCTTAAGCCCCAGCCAAAATGATTTAGCAAGCATGAGAATTAAATTACGTATAACGCGTTCCACACAGGACAAACTCATTTCCCAGATCACTGTGTTTTCACCGGCATAGCAATCTGGTTTAATCCAAGATGCATAAAATCATAATAAGATTATCTGCAATAAATAGCCTTGGTAGTGCCCCACCAACGCCAGTACGGCTGGCGCCTTAGACCATGGGTCCTCAAACTGCGGCCCTCCAGATGTTGTGAAACTACAAATCCCAGCATTCCTTGCCACAGTTTTGCTATAAGGGAGTGTTAAAACTATGGCAAGGCATGCTGGGATTTGTAGTTTCACAACATCTGGAGGGCTGCAGTTTGAGGACCCATGCCTTAGACGGTTGTAGTGCGATGTATTCAAAATGAAGAGCAGGCGGGCGGGAGACACGGCGCTGGCGACTTATCAGGGATTTTCCATCTTGGATCATGGATCAAGAGGAAAGAAATGAGAGATGTCAGCTAATATATATTAAAATGATGAAGAAGGGTTTGGAGAGCCTATTATTGATGTAGAATGAAGGTTTGTGTGTATGCTTCTTTTAGACGGTTCGGTTTAAGTGTTACTCTGGTTTGGCAAATTATTCTCACCCACTCCCCCCCATCTCATATTGGGAGGTGCGTCGGAATTGTTTCAGCACAAGGTGGAAGTCCTCCAGAACAATAGGCATATAGTCATCAATCACTATATTGACGTTTATTTTGCCCCGACACTGAAATGTTGACAGTTGTGATATCAACCTGGTTAAAATGTCTAACACATGGGTCCTCAAACTGTGGCCCTCCAGATGTTGTGAAACTACAAATCCCAGCATGCCTTGCCACAGTTTAACACTCCCTTACAGCAAAACTGTGGCAAGGCATGCTGGGATTTGTAGTTTCACAACATCTGGAGGGCCACAGTTTGAGGACCCATGGTCTAACATGTCGACATCTGGAAGATGTCGCCTGGGCCAGAATGTCATCAGCAAAGAGTTGATATTAGACGATTCGCTCCAACAGCGATATCCTCAATGATTTCCCTTGAACTCCCAGCGAAATGATATAGTGCATACACACTGAATGATATCAATGACAATGTCGTTCAGTGGCGTCACCTGGCCCCTCACAACCTTACATATGCGTGTGTGCTCGGGGGGAAGTGGACGGGCAGCTGACAGCCGGTGATGTCAGCTGCCCGCCCCTCTCACGGCCGCATTAGCATAGGAACGCCCATGAAACACTGGGCATTCCCATATGTTCATGGGCCAGACCATTCCCACAAGGATGGGTGCGTGCACCCAGAGGACAGTCTGTTCGCCATCAGACATGTTGTGTCCTGACACGGTCAATGTGTCAACAGAATTATTGACACAATGGTAATACTGACATTCTCATGCTGACATGAATAACGTGTCACTGTCAAACTAATATATGGAATCCTTCTGTAACAAAGGGGTTTGCTTCTTATAATTGGGGTCCCTTCCTTCCCCTAGTAAAGTCCCCAATCACCACTTAATTATACCCTATAATGGTGCATACAGTATGTGCCCAGGTTTTCTACCTCTGGGACCGCGTTCCAGTGACAGATCATTGCTGACCGCTGTACAATGTAACTACCGTGAGTGTTATTTATCCATGGCAAGTTAGGAGGAATTGGCCAAATAACTCGCTGGTAGGCCCAGGGCCGGTGCAAGGCACCAGAGCGCCCCAGGCAAGTTGAGGTGGGGGCGCCCCAGTGTCCCTGCAGTCAATTAGAAATAACGAGCGCTATCCGCCGGGCTATGCGGAAGCGCTTCTGTTTTGGAAACACTGGCCGCACGGCGCACGCTGATTGGCTGATCTCAGCCAATCAGCGTGCGGCCAGTGTTTCCAAAACAGAAGCTCTTCCGCATAGCCCGGCGGATAGCGCTCGTTATTTCTTATTGACTGCAGGGACCCCCCGCTGCCGCCACCAGCTTTTACGCACATATACGCCGCAGGACAGGTACCCGGGCGGCAAGGGGGGGGGCTAAATACTGCCCTCCAGTGGCCGGCGCCCTAGGCAAATGCCGGCCCTGGGTAGGCCCAATTTTATTTGCCGGTTCTGCGTCTTGTATAAATCCTAATACATTAAGTACAGCATACAAAGAAGCTTTACAAAGACAGACTTAACTACTGATTTACACAAAATCCTACTGAAGAGCTCAAAAAAAATGTCTGTCCGCGAATCTACTGTTACTATGACTCATAAGCTGGGAGAATCACCACTGCCATCGCATTGTAGCTTCCGATTGCAGAAAATCAGCCCAAAAAAAAGAAAAAAACACCTTGTAATTCTCTCTTTGGGAAACGCGTTGAGCTCTCTGAATGACCATTGATCCATCCATCTTTTTCATTTGATGCCCCTCCTCACCCCCCACTGACGTCCACAAATCTCCTGGTTCCATTGGATTACAAACATCGTATGGGATATCTGCATTATTCCTAAATGTCCATTTAAAAGGAGAAGATGCCGAATAGGGAGGTGAATTACCCTAATACAAGGGAACTTTGGGACTCTGTCACTTCTTTGTTCTGGTCCACAAAATCGCCAGAAAACATCGGATGGTAATATATAACACCACAATTAACTCGAATAAGCCATTTTATATGGAGCCAAACAATTGAGGCATTCACCTGTTATTGCTCATTAGCATATGGAATTGATTTTAGTCAATGTATTATGTGTATATGTGATTATTAAATCATTTTTTAAATTGAGAAACCGTCTTGTCTACATATTGGATCAGCCAGCGCTGGCACACATTCTCTTTTTTCCTATGGAGAACTAGGCTGAATAAAAAATAAATTAAAAACATATTAACCTGAAATAAACCACTGACGGTCGACATGGCCAACATGAGTTTTTGTATGTTTTTTTTTTTTTGCCCTACCATCCACTATGAAGTAGTGGGAGAATAAAATAGTGTGCCGAGCACAAGATTGGCAACTGCAGCAAGCCACGTGAGGGAACGTGGTACATTTTGCCAACTATGTCGACATTCGGGACAAAAAAAAACCTTGCAATAATCATGTCATTCTTTAGTGTCAAGCTACCAACCCTGTCGACATATTTTATGTGTCGAACTAAGCCGCGTCGATATAAGATGGGTCAATCTAATGACCCATACCCAGTAAAACAGAGGTAGCGGCAGTCATATAGATCCCCTACACATGTGTTTTATTCATTTCTTATGTCATACACCAGAGCGCCCTGCTCCCACTCACGGTGGTGGGCTTGTAATCATGTATATTAATGTACTGTATATACAAGAAAGACAGGCACCGCTGTAACAACATGTGTGGCCTATCGGATACATCCAGTCACCCTGTGCATGTCTGCAATGTGTGCAAACACATGAGATGAACAAAAACAGCCCCTGACAGTGTAACAACACGTGTGCAGTAAAATAAGACAAATAATAATAATAATAAAGAAAAATAACCATCCAACCAGCGCCAGCAGCAGACGCACCCTCCCCTGCCAATCATACTGTATGTATCCAACCAGCGCCAGTGGCAGACGCACCCTCCCCTGCCAATCATACTGTATGTATCCAACCAGCGCCAGCAGCAGACGTACCCTCCCCTGCCAATCACACTGTATGTATCCAACCAGCGCCAGCAGCAGACGCACCCTCCCCTGCCAATCATACTGTATGTATCCAACCAGTGCCAGCAGCAGACGCACCCTCCCCTGCCAATCATACTGTATGTATCCAACCAGCGCCAGCAGCAGACGTACCCTCCCCTGCCAATCGCACTGTATGTATCCAACCAAGGCCAGCAGCAGGCGCACCCTCCCCTGCCAATCATACTGTATGTATCCAACCAATGCCAGCAGCAGACGCACCCTCCCCTGCCAATTATACTGTATGTATCCAACCAGCGCCAGCAGCAGACGCACCCTCCCCTGCCAATCATACTGTATGTATCCAACCAGCGCCAGTGGCAGACGCACCCTCCCCTGCCAATCATACTGTATGTATCCAACCAGCGCCAGCAGCAGACGCACCCTCCCCTGCCAATCACACTGTATGTATCCAACCAGCGCCAGCAGCAGACGCACCCTCCCCTGCCAATCATACTGTATGTATCCAACCAAGGCCAGCAGCAGACGCACCCTCCCCTGCCAATCATATTGTATGTATCCAACCAGCGCCAGCAGCAGACGCACCCTCCCCTGCCAATCATACTGTATGTATCCAACCAAGGCCAGCAGCAGACGCACCCTCCCCTGCCAATCATACTGTATGTATCCAACCAGCGCCAGCAGCAGACGCACCCTCCCCTGCCAATCATACTGTATGTATCCAACCAAGGCCAGCAGCAGACGTACCCTCCCCTGCCAATCACACTGTATGTATCCAACCAGCGCCAGTGGCAGACGCACCCTCCCCGACCAATCACACTGTATGTATCCAACCAATGCCAGCAGCAGGCGTACCCTCCCCGACCAATCATACTGTATGTATCCAACCAAGGCCAGCAGCGGACGTACCCTCCCCTGCCAATCATACTGTATGTATCAAACCAGCGCCAGCAGCAGACGCACTCTCCCCTGCCAATCATACTGTATGTATCCAACCAGCGCCAGCAGCAGGCGTACCCTCCCCTGCCAATCATACTGTATGTATCCAACCAAGGCCAGCAGCAGGCGCACCTTCCCCTGCCAATCATACTGTATGTATCCAACCAATGCCAGCAGCAGACGCACCCTCCCCTGCCAATCATACTGTATGTATCCAACCAGCGCCAGTGGCAGACGCACCCTCCCCTGCCAATCATACTGTATGTATCCAACCAGCGCCAGCAGCAGACGTACCCTCCCCTGCCAATCACACTGTATGTATCCAACCAGCGCCAGCAGCAGACGCACCCTCCCCTGCAAATCATACTGTATGTATCCAACCAAGGCCAGCAGCAGATGTACCCTCCCCTGCCAATCATACTGTATGTATCCAACCAAGGCCAGCAGCGGACGTACCCTCCCCTGCCAATCCTACTGTATGTATCCAACCAGAGCCAGCAGCAGACGTACCCTCCCCTGCCAATCATACTGTATGTATCCAACCTGTGATAGGGAATCAGAG
This sequence comes from Crinia signifera, assembly GCF_055691185.1. Classification (NCBI taxonomy): domain Eukaryota; kingdom Metazoa; phylum Chordata; class Amphibia; order Anura; family Myobatrachidae; genus Crinia; species Crinia signifera. The sequence continues at coordinate 461,423,848 of NC_139217.1, forward strand.
CGGAAACTGCAATGTACAGGATCCAGCATCCCATGGGTTAATGGGTGGGTCATTGACGAGCGATTGTTACTGATGTATTGCTGAAGATAACGGATTGATGAACCTTTACCACATGGCATATAACCTCCGCCCTAACCTCCTTTCCTTAGTGCGGGTTCCAAGTGTTCCATATGGAAGAGTTTGTGCAGCTTCTCTGTAGAAGGCCCCGGGCTGGGAGCGGTGTATTACCTACATATGTGTGTTCTAGAACTATTGTCCTTCTCGGGTGCAGCTTTTCTCTTCTCCATGGTTGGCCTACGGTTCCCAAACTCCAACATTACAGTCCAGGTTGTAAGGATATCCCTTCTTGAGCATAAACAACTTAATTAGGACATCAATTTCATTGAACCATCTGGGTTCATGCATGGAACCTGGACTGTAATGGCAGAGTTTGGGAAACTTTGCACTAGTGTCATTGTGAACCAAAAATTGTCTATTTAGGCATTGAGGAACCCTAATCCTGGTGAATGACCATGTGCATGAATCAATACATAAATGCTATAACCTTACCTAAAATAAAGACTTGGGATTGGCACAGAACGTTAGCTGATTTCAATTTCAAATAAAATTGAAACTTAAATATCTGTAAATAAAGGAATAACTAACGGTGGCAAAGAAAGAAGGCTGAACCACCGAACTACCTCATTCCATCCAAACAAGCTAACCAAATAAATGGTATCCACTCAACCTTCCACCACGACTACCCACCCGTCCGGGTGATGTCGCTGCCCATCCGTTTAGGTGGTACAGCATAAATACACAGTCAACAAAGGTGAGTGCACCAAACCACTGTGACTTAATCAATAATTGTCTATAAACGATCTATAACACGTAACCTTCCCTTCTTTCCCGCCAAGCAGCTAACCCAGGGGTAGCAAACTCCGGTCCTCGAGAGCTACCAACAGTTCACGTTTTCCAGCTCACCTCGCAGGTGCACAGGTACACTCATTACTGACACATTTGAAAAGATCCACAGGTGGAGCTAAATAATTCACTTGTGATTCTGTGAGGAGACCTGGAAAACATTAACTGTTGGTAGCTCTCGAGGACTGGCACTGGCTACCCCTGAGCTAACCCCATCCACCAAAAAGGGAGGGAGGGAGGGAGGGCGGGAAGACAAAGGAAAAGGTGGCTGACTCCACCCCCGCTATTCCTTATGAAAAAAAAAAGGTACTTATGTAATATCTGGACTCCCGTTTTTCTTATGAGACCGCGTCCGCTCACCACGCTTCGGGCACGGTGGCTCGCTGCGCTCGCCACACTATATAAAATCAACTCCATGCGTAGTTGGATAGTAGGGGTATGAAAAAATGGGGTGCATTTAACATGGGAGTCCAGATAATACATAAGTACCAAAAAAAATACAGTGGTATAGAACGAAGGCAGGTTGGAATTATAAACTCTCAGTTGCGGTAGTTTTCTGGGAGTGTCAGGGAAAACTAATGGTGGCCATACACACGCAGATTTATCTGCAGATCTGTCTGGTTGGAACAAAAACATGGTTATGGATGAGAGCAAATGACAGTTGACCATTTGCTTGGAAATGCTGGAAAACTGACAAACTGTCACTGATCCATAACCATGTATTTGTTCCAACCAGCCAGATCTGAAGATAAATCTTACTAGTGTATGGGCACCTTAAGTCGTGCTCAGGCATTTGAAGGGAAGTTGTTTAATGTCAGTTCCTGCCCAGATCAGTTTCTATTGAACCGGTTATCTATCTAGACCAGGGATGGGGAACCTTTGGCCCTCCAGCAGTTCTTGAACTACGCATCCCAGCATGCCTTGCAACAATTTTAGCATGGCCAAATAGTGAACTGGTAGTAGGGCATGCTGGGATGCGTAGTTCAACAACAGCCAGAGGGCCAAAGGTCCCCCATCCATACCTCCCAACATGACCATCTCCAGGAGGGACACAATGCTCTGCTCCTGGACTTTAATCTGAATGTATGATAACCCCATCTGTGTTGAACAGGTAAATTGCTAAGAACGCGGCTTCAACACAGGTGATGGCAATTATAAATTAAGAGGGAAGTGCAGGAGCAGATCATTGTGTCCCGCCCATCCCTGATCTAGACAGTCATTTTCTTCTTGGACTTCTGCACTCTCAAGAAAGTATCAAAATCATTGTTTGACAGCAAATATTATTTTCTTTTTCCAGATCTAAATTTTAGTATTTTGTTTTTGTGTTTAGTTTTTTTTTTTATTGCAAAATGGGCTTTTTGGTGCCAACGTTGCTGTGCAAAATATCAGCGTCGAAGTCGAGGAACTGAATCACTTCAAATATTGCCAGCAAATGATCTGAAGTCAGTTTAAGAAAAAAAAAGGGAACAGTCGCTGTGAGCTACGCTGGCATTTTTAGCGGATATTTTGCAAAGCTTTTTATTACAGCCCCTGGAATCATTTTTTTTCTTTTTGCATTTGTTAACTTTTTACATGTGTTTTTTTTTTTCTTTCTTTATATAACTCCCTGTTGCACGTAGAGAAAAGCCAAACATGCGATACATGTATAGTCCCGTGTCCATTGAAGCATGCACAGTGGTCCCCGCATGGCGCTGAGCAGAATTGTTTACATTAGGTGGAATTCCAGCCGTGGCGATACGCAGAACCTGGCAGAGCAGCAGAGCAGGAAGATGCACTTGAGACGGAGGGCAGCAGAGCAATGTCCTCTAGTTTACTGATTGCCAGTAACAGAACAGTGCTAGGACCCTGGGAGTGACCCCCTGTCCTGCCCTTATCGCTTACTATGTGACTAGGTCAACCACTAATGGTCGACGGTGACTAGGTCCACACCTGAATTTGGTCAACAGAAGCGTAAGGTCGACATGGCCATGGATGACACACAACATGTGTTTTTCAAATTTTTGTGTCTATGTCAACATATTTTGTGCCTATATCATGTTAGAGGTGTTCCCCCATCCTGAACCTTCTGTGAGGGGATTCTAACAACTGCCTGTCCTTAGTTTCCGGGATTTGATCAATAACCTGTGTTCCATTACTGCTAGCAGGAGAATAATCAAATCGACACACACACACTGGAGTGTCAAAGAGATGTTCTGAAGTTTATTAGTCTATGCTTACATTTATTCGTTTTCTTATCTATTACAGAATGGGTTTCACACATATAATTGCATTCCATAACTATACACAAAATCACTACTAATTGGCACACCCCAACTTGTTCACATCACTACTGAGATTTGGTTCCCCCACATCTCCTGGGCGTACAGCCAGAAACACAGATAAACGTTGTGCCCCCTATAAAAGATTTACGAGTCTCCTTCAAGGTAACAATCTTTTAAACTAAACTAATTAATTATAATGAGAACACAATACATTACATATATGATGCATACAAAATGGCGTATATGGCGCTACATAAAATAAACAGCAATCTGCCTCTCACAGTCACGTCCTACCAATTTCTCTTTTTGCTTCATACAGTATATACTGTCGTAGTGTCAAAAACATTAGTTTGTTAAAATCACCTGCTTCTCTTAAAAAAACAAAAACAAATAATGATGACATCATTTCTTGCCGTCTGTTAGTTTGTGTTAGATATTGTCTGTTTTCTTTTTACCGTTCCAATGTTTGTGGGACAGTTAGGAGAGTTGGGTGGCATGCATGGGTGAAGTTTTAGATACATTGTAACAACTTGCCACTGCATCAGTTAGCCCCGTCTTCCCCCATATTGGGAATATTGACATTTAGGGGTAAATTTACTAGGTTAAAGATTCTAAAATTAAAAAGAGGTGATGTTGCCCATAGCAACCAATCATCAGATTCTGTCTATCATTTTTCTATTGCATCCTAGAAAGTGATAGACAGGATCTGATTGGTTGCTATGGGCAACATCACTTTTTAATTTTTAGAAGCATTACTAAATTCTTCCAGCTCTCTCTCTGCCCTAACTCGGTCTGAACTCTTGCTCTCTCTGCACTCACCCTCTGTGTGTGCTCCCTCTATGTTGCCTCCTCTCTCTCTGCTCTCCTTTTATCTTCCTCAATTTCACTCTCCCTCTCTCTCCATCCCTTTCTCTATTCCCCTCTCACTTTCTATATCTCTTACTCTCCCCCTTCCTTTCGCTCTCCCCCTTATTTTCTCTTTCTCTCTCCATTTTTCTCTCTGTCCCTCTTTCTCAATCTCTACCTCCCTCTACTTTACTCCCTTTACTTTTCTCACTTTCTCTCCTTCCCTTTCTCCCTCCCCCTTTCTCAATCTCTACCTCCCTCCCTTTCAGGCTCTCCCTACTTTTCTCACTCTCTCTTTATCTCTCTCTCTCTCCCTCTCTGCCTTCCTTTCTCTATCTACATCCCTCCTTTTCTCTCTCCCCCTTCCATTCAGTCTCTCTCCCCTTCTCTCTCTTTTTTGTCTCTCTGTCTCGCTCCCTTCCTCTCTCCCTCCCTCCCTATCTTCCTACCTTTATCTCCCTATCTCACTTTCGCTCTCTCCCTCCCTCTTTCTCCATCTCCTTCCCTTTTTCTCTCCCACCTTTCTTCATCACCCCTTTCTCTCTTTCACTTCCTTTCTTAACCTCCCCCTCCTCTCTCTCCCTTCCTTTCTCAATCTTTTTCTCTCCCTCCCTTTCTCTCTCCCTTTCTCAATCTTTTTCTCTCTATCCCTTTCTCTCCCCTCCCCTCTCTCTCCCTTCCTTTCTAACCTTTAACTTAATAATGATTTTAAAATAGGTTGGGTGTGGGGCACTTGAATCTGGCACTGGATATAGTTACATTGGTAACTATATAGTTACATTGGTCACCCTGACGACCACGTACCCAGCCTAACACCCATCGGCAGGTCATTACTCTACGATGGGCACATCAATATATCATGAAAATGCTGTTATAATATCCAGCTGTCACTTAGCCCCCCCACACACACACACCACCAGTACACTTTTGAACATTATTTATTGCTTTCTTTTTTTACTGTGTTTATGCATATTTTGAATTTGTGTTGATAACAGTATCAATGCAGAAGTTAAATCAATAAGAAATAGAACCACAATTTTGTTTGCACCAGTCCATTAAATTGTATCAGACCTGTTACCCTTACAGCACACTCAGTGTATTATTATTATATGAGCTGACAGCTACACATACTGTATGGAGGTACCAGATAACACATGTGAAAGGCGATGATATCATTTATACGTTTTCAATAACAATGACTCTGCGGCAACTCTCCTGGTAGCATAAAACCAGTGAGCGATGTGGTGATAATGGACTATAGAACGATGTGTGTAATAACAGAGAGAAGGATTATTCCTCTGCCCCTCAGATCCACGTTGTATAATGGTGAGCCCTGGCCCCAGTCCTCAAGGGCCAGGATTAAAGGATTTTCTTACACTAGCAAATCCGACAAGTAGCGTAACACAGTGTTTACCTCAGTGATGGATTGTCCTAAACAAACAGCTCTTCATGGTAGTCAGTGAACATCGCGCTCAGCGGAGACTGAAACAGACACAGCAAATTCCTCTACAACGGTACAACCATCAATACTGTGCAAATAGGGCTGGGGTGTATCATGAGAAGAGGAGTCCCCTGTGCAGTCTCCATCCGGACCCCCTACTCTCTAGCCGGCAGAGCAATAGACTCTGGTGACTGTAGCGATATTCCAGAGTCTAGTGCGCATGCTGCGGTCTCCAAGAAAATGGCCGCCGCTTCATTTTCGCAATGCTTTCTGCAGTGCTGCTGCTGTCAATGTGGGAAGCCAGTTCTTTAATTTTAGCATTCCCTAATAGCAAAACTGTGGCAAGGCATGATGGAACTTGTAGTTTCACTACAGCTGGAGGGCCATAGTTTGGACATGCCCGTTCTAGAGGATAATAGCCCACACTGCACACAACATATATACGCCATTGGTTGGACTAGACATATCCCTATGATGAAGTGGCGTAAGTTCATCCAAGTTGCATTGGTGCCCCCCCAAATAGCTCAATCAGTAAGGTGTCTGTCTCCAGTAAGGTCATGGGATCTAATACAGGGTGTGATACTTGCAAAAATGCTGTTAGAAGGGGGAGTCAGCCACATTAGCAATATCAACTGTTTTCAATTAACTGATTCAAACTTGCAGGGGAAGGAGAGGTGCCCCCTTGGGAGCAGGAGCCCGGCGGCAGATGACTCCATTGCCTCCCAGAGTTCTGCCTCTGTTATGATGCCTGAATAAGCCCCCTGACCCCACCTGCAGTACTCCTCCTACAAATGTTGGGAGGTATGTTACTGTGGTCAGCAACTCCACCAATTTATCTACTTTATTATTTACTTTTTATTATGAATATTATATTTATATGGCGCCACAAGGGATCCGCAGTGTCCAATTACATAAACAGATAGGAAAAAGAAAAACACAGTGAGTTTTACCCCTTTTACACTACGCTAATTTCCCGGGTTATTGCTGGGTCAACCCTGATCGGCAGGGCCATCTTAACATAATTGTAGGCCCCAGGGAAATCAATTTATTTGGGGCCCCTCCACACCCATTCATGGGAAAAAAATAAAAAAAATCATAACACACCCCCTACTGTGGTCCCATGCCATCTCCCATCCTGCAGCCAAACAGCAAATGGCTGTTAGAACTCTGATTCGTGGATAGCTCCAGCCATTGACCAATCAGCATGCTGAGAGCCATTCACTGTTTGGCTTCAGATTAGGACAAAGGTAAAGAATGCTGCACTCTGATTGGTGGATAGCTCCACCCATCCACCAATCAGCATTCTGACAGCCATTTACTGTCTGGCTGCAGGCTGGTAAGCAGGAAGAGAATACTGCCTGGCCGCTCTGATATTCTCTACTGCCTCCCAAGAAGCACAGGAGGCAGCAGATGCCCACAAGAAGCACAGGAGGCAGCAGATGCCCACAAGAAGCGCAGGAGGCAGCAGATGCCCACAACTCAATCTGCCCCAGCTTGAAAAATCCCTAGAATTGAGCCCTTGGGCAGCTGCCCATTGAGCCCATACATTAAGATGGCCCTGAACGTTGGACAGGGTTGAGACAGGGCGCATGCTGCCTCCGCTGCTGTCTGACCTGCTATTCAAACAGCAGCGGTGCAGGGGAGGAGGTGAATTGATGCCAGTGTGTGGCGTCCCTTCACAGCACAGTTGGATATTGGGGCAACCCCAGTAGCAGCTTTCCGAAGATCTGGGCTTGCCTCCATCGTGACCACCGCGGGGATCCCAGACAACAGCTTTCCCAGCGCTGGGAGATTATGTAGTTTTCGTGTTCCAGATACTGGGTCGGGTCCGGGATTTTGGTGTGAAAGTAGTATTACAGTTCAAGGCAATATAGGACAAGTACAGAGTATATAAACTTAGCTACACCGGACAATAACACTGACATAAGAATCAGGGTGGCAGAACACCAAGGTTGTATAGAGTAGAAGGTTTACGTAAGAGTTGGAAAAGGGAGGAGGGCCCTGCTCGTGAGAACTTACAATTTAAAGAGGCGGGGCAGACAGACAGGGGTGACACATATGGGATAGACAGTGAGCATGAAAGAGGGTGAGGATGAGAGTTGGCTGGGTTTGGTGAAGAAGTGGGTCTCATGAACCCATTTGCAGATTTGTAGAGAAGGTGGAGAGTCTGAGGGAGAGAGGTAGAGAGTTCCAGAGGTAGGGAGCAGCACGTGAAAAGTCTTGGAGGTAAGAGCGGGAGGAAGTAACTAGTAAGCAGGAGAGGGAGTGAGTGTGGGAAGCTTGAATGGATTCTGAGGGGGAAGGGGAGCCAGTAATTTTCTTCACTGTATACAATCTTTGTCACTTTTAAATATGATAAATATTCCGTGGCTATTGTAAAGCGATCCTGTAGCAGTTGCTGATTTCAGAGCATTTTGCACCCTGAAATAAATCAAGTAAACAACGTAGGTACATTACAGTATAAAGCCCTTTCAGTTTCTATTTCCCCTGTTTCGCATTACCTATGGTGGAAAACATCGCAAAAATCCCAAAGCATCTGAAAGAATGTATATTACCTGCAGGCCAGGCAGACGGTGTCAATCTCAGATACACATCTCTTATCGTCCGTCTCTGTAGGGGCCTGTTACTTGCTACGATACAGTTCTGCAGCGCCCAAGAGTTGTTTACTTGGTTCTGGAACAGATACCCATTACGGTAATCTATCAGAAGCATTATCTTCCTGACTGTATATAATGGGCGATAGCTCGTTTTCAAACTTCCCAGAAATTATAAAAAGTGACACATGTTTTGGATGAACTCAAAGTTATTCCGTCGCACAAGTCTAGATTAGCAGAAGGGAACATCGGATCTGGCAGAAGGCGCAGCAGGAAGGCAGTGGCTGTAGCATATGACACCTCTGTAGTACAGACCATGGCACAATACGGGATACGGACGATTGGTCTACAGTATCTATGACGACAGTCAATAGGTTATAAAGGCACAAGACTGCATCTGTACGCCTTCTGTGCAACCTTTAGACATTACAAATTATTTTAATAATTTAATTAAGTAAAATTAAGCGAGCTTTGCAGCTTACCGAGTGAACCAGAATTACCCCAATATACAATATATACAGTAAGCGTCCTATATTATTAACACAATCTCCTCGCGTGTCGCCCTAGTTGTGATTAATCAATCCTGTCCGATATTTCCAATAGTCTGAAATATCGGCCATGACCGATACAATCACATCCGTTTCTGACAGGGACTTGCTGCTGCAGATTCGACTTTGTTAAAATTCAAATCTGCATTGTCAGAACTATTCGCCAAATTGTCGAATTAGCACCCGTTTTCAGGGTTTTTTTTAAAGTGGATTTGCCGCCACGACTTTTTCATTCTTCCGACTGTTTCCAACAGTCAGAAAAACTGATAAACATTGAATAGGACGAATATTTCCGCCTGTTGGTTGATTGAATACCCCATTATGTATGAGGGCGCACCTGCACCTCTTCAGATATAAGTGCAGATACAACCAAAAACTGGGACAGTCTCCCCCCCCCCCCCGGAGTTAATTCGCAAACAGGCGTAGGATCAACTGTGCATTGGCGCCATGCTTTATAGTAAAACGTCATTGCGTTATAACAGGGTTAATGTATATTTCCACATTCAGCGGCCTTGGTGCTTTTATTTTACCAAACCTGCCGACCCTTCTGCTAGACACGACACCCTATCCTTCTCTGCCATGTGCTCGATAAGAAGTGTAAAGTACGACGTGCATCAGACACGCTGTAGACGTGACTCTCTAATTCAGCGCCTGATCCTCTCTATGAAGAGGTAAGCGGATTATCCCCCTTGCAGAGTAGGAGGCTGCAGCGAGCAGGGGGAACCACTTGATGCTGACAATGTGCAGACAGTGGTCTGATAGCCCTGTAAGGAGCCCCGAGGTGAGAATGATCCTAAACACTCGGTGAAACATTACAGTAAAACGTTCTGTCCAAGTGGAATGTGCTAGAAAATAAACGATAGTTTCATTTTCTCTTCAGTATAAACAGGCAGTGTGCCGAATCGCTCCGCTACGCGGAAACTCGGTATATCAGTAGTGGTCACATTATATTTCTGTATCTCTTCTCTAGACCTGAAAAATGAATTCCAAGTGCGGCTAATTATGCCTCAACTAAGGGTAATGGGATAAGGGCATACTTGCCTACCCTCCTCTAAGGTGTGGGAGGCTCCAGATTATTAGGGCATTCTCCTGCAGCCCTGGACAGGTAGGGGACTCTCCTGCAAGAGTGCAAAAGAGGCGGGGCTAAAAGATGGAAATGACATAATTCAGTCCCGCCCTCTGCCTGCATACCTGCAAATCAGCCATTTCCTCATCTTGTAGGGAGGGGCCTGATGACATGACTGTCTGGTCCCGCCCCTCAAAGTGTTATGCCACATCTCTCCCAGTTTCTCTGAGAAAATTAGGTAAGGTCATGGCAGGACACCAATGAAACGCTTTGTAAACTACATCAGCATCAGCGTTCATGTCTAAGGTGCAACCAAACTCTTCAGTCTTGGACAGTGGTAGAAAACGAACCATACTTAGGAAAGGAAGAATATTCAAGGTTGACGGAAAAGATCCTATATAATAAAAGTATAAGGCTGCTCCTCTCCTCTATAGGAGGAACTCAAGTGTGCCGCACGCCAGCGGCCACTCAATGGGGTCCGAGTGTTGCTCCATTGGGCGCACCCAGCCACCGGCTCTGACATTACTGTGACTAGTATAGAAATAGTTCAATAAAGCGATTTTATGGTTTGCTTTCTCCGTATTTGCTTGCGATAATAAAGTGCTCATCATCCGCACTGTTCTACAGCATTCCAAAAATGCATTCTTTGCTAATAAGATCATTTAAACCAGGGGTCTTCAACCCATGGCCCGCGGGCCACAAGTGGCCCACGGAGCTGATCTCAGTGGCCCTCTGCCCACCGGCCAGCCATGCACAGGATTTATTTTTTTAAGTAAAAGAAAACGCTGCCGAGGGAGGCAGCGTAATGGAGTCCCCCGGGTGCCGCCTACCCGATTTTCATTGGCTGCAGGCAGGGCAGAGGAGTGGATCCAGTGCGGCTGAGGGAGGGGGAGGCACGTCTGGTGGAAGCTGGGGAGTTGGGACCCGGCGAAGCTGTGGGAGGAGGCGACGCAGCTGGCGGGAGCAGGGGACCTGGCGCAGGAACTGCAGGAGGAGGAGGCACAGCTGGCAGGGGGGACCCGGCGAAACTGCAGGAGGAGGCATGGATGGTGACCCGGCAAAGCTGCAGGATGAGGAGGTACAGCTGGCTGGAGCAGGGGGACCTGGCAAAGCTGCAGGCATTACTGGGGGCATTGTGTGTGGGGCATTACTGGGGGCATTGTGTGTGGGGCATTACTGGGGGCATTGTGTGTGAGGGGCACTGCTGGGGCATTGTGTGTGAGGGGCACTGCTGGGGCATTGTGTGTGAGGGGCACTGCTGGGGCATTGTGGGGGGGGCACTGCTGGGGCATCATATGTATAAACAGGAGTACTGCTGGCATTATGGTCTGTGGCATAATGGGCATCAGTGTGGGGCATAATGTGCAATGGGCATAATTTTGTGTGGATTAATGTGTAATGGGCATCACGGTGTGCGGCATAATGTGTAATGGGCATTACGGTGTATGACATAATGTACAACAGGTATTACGGTGTGTGGCATAATGTCTAATGGACACTGTGTGATGCACAATGTGTAATGGGCATTATGGATAAACAGTGTAACAGTTTATATTGATTTAAGTAGCCTTTCATTGTTTGGGTTTGATCTGTGAGGCATACTAGTTCACTGTGTTGGGCCTTCATGCTTATATGTCACTGTGCAGCCTTCAGTCAACTTAAGCATGTGAGGACAAAGGACCATTCCTGCGGTAACCAATGTCTGGTCATGCAGGTTGCAAAAGAGGTGCCAGGTAATTGTTTTCCTGCTAGTTCACACTCTTTATAATTAGACCACGCCCCTTATAATTATGCCACACCCCTTTTTGGGAGCGCA